>NC_057801.1:741695288-741698091 GCF_018294505.1 Triticum aestivum
AGCCAATCACTTTTGACCACTCCGTTAAACCCCCGTAAACAGCCCGTGAGTCTAGCATCTCACTCTGTGCATTTTGAAACCGAACCGAAAATCGTACCAAAAATAAACCGAACCGAATCAATTTTACGGTTTTTATGGTTTATGGTTTTGATATGGTATGAATTTTTCATACCGTTTTGAACTTTGGTTTTTATGGTATATACCGAAAAACCGAATAAACCGAAGTAAAAATTTAATTTATATTTCTTGAGGCGAACAACCATACAAGTTATCATTTTTCTTCTACATGAGTCAAAATCACTGCCAAACACGTACATTTTCTCATAACATAGTCAATTTTTCTCTTTAAAAAATGCTAAGAATGTCCATAACTATTAAGGGATAAATCCATTCATGCATATATACTTGTATATACAGTTATATACTATTTGTGTAAAATAGTATGTGTTTTGAGTCATAAATTTGTAAATTCAAATTCGCGTCAACTTTGGTTATTATGGTACATTCCAAAATAATTTGGTATATACCGAAACCGCACCGTATTTTAATTTTATTGATCTATGCTACTTGCTCGGGACAGGCAGTCAATCGTGCTAAGAGTGCAATATTTTTTTCGCCCAATACACCGCATGCAAGAAGGCAGGCAGTCAAACTTGTCCTTGGGGTTCATGTTGAAGCTTTCAGTGACAGATATTTGGGTTTACCCACAGCGGTTGGAAGAATCACTAGTGAGACTTTTGACCATATTGGGGACAGATCCAGGAGCAAAATGAATGGATGGGCAGAGCGGTTACTAGCTTGTGCTGGAAGGGAAACACTTATTAAATCAGTTATTCAGGCCATCCCAACCTTCAGTATGAGTTGTTTCCGTCTGACTAAGAAAGTATGTAAAGGCCTTATCACTAATATGGCCAAATTCTGGTGGAGTGGATCTCTTGTTCGGCGATCTATGCATTGGCTATCTTGGGAAAAACTTGCATTACCGAAGTGTCAGGGTGGAATGGGCTTTCGCGATCTTGAGTTATTTAACCTGGCACTACTGGGTAAACATGGGTGGAGATTTATTTCTAATCCCAACTCCTTATGCGCCCACGTGATGAAGGGGCGCTATTTTCCGGACTGTGATTTCATGGAGGCTTCAGTACCAAACACATCATCAGCTATATGCCGAGCGATCATCGCGGGGAGGGAAGCTCTCCATGTTGGTCTCATCAAAAGGGTGGGGGACGGCAACACTATATCCGTTTGGGGTGACAAGTGGATCCCGGGCCTCCCCTCTCTGTCCCCTTCGGTGATGCCAGGGGGCACGACAATTGCCACCGTGCATGAACTTATTGATCATGAAAATGGGACCTGGCGGCGGGATCTGATCAACAATATCTTCATTCGACCAGACGCTGATGCTATTATGAATATCCCCTTACGGCGAGGTGGGGGTGATGATTTTAGAGCTTGGGCTTTTGAAAGAAGTGGCATCTACTCCGTAAAATCTGCGTACCGTGCTCTCGTGACTCGGAAAGAGCGTCTAGCTCAAGAGGAAGGGGCGGTTACAAACTCCTCACAGACCGACGAACGGATGTGGAAATCGCTTTGGAAGCTTAAGGTGTTGCCGAAGGTACGTGTATTCTGGTGGCGGGTCATTCATCGTATTCTTCCGGATGAATGCACGCTTCGGTACCGTCATATTAAACCGATAAGCAGATGTAATGTCTGCCATGCCATGGACGAGGATCTCATGCACGCTTTAGTGCATTGCTCTCATGCCAAACTTTTCTGGGATCAGGCTTACGGCCTCTTTGGCATTCGACGGCCGCGGCTGAATCCGGATACTTGGTCTCGTGATATCATATGTGATGGTCAATTCACGGACATTGAAAGGGCCCAAATGATTTCTGTTATGTGGGCAATCTGGCACTCGCGGAATCGAGTGACTCATGATGATGACCAGCTTGATCCCTTCACTTCGGTGAGGCGGATTAGGGAGGACCTAGCTCTGCTAGACATCCCGCACTCTCATGCTGTTTTGCTACCAGGTCATGGTTGGAGACTGCCGGAAGTAGGGGTGGTCAAGATCAACACGGATGCAGCATTGAGTATGGACTCCGACAAGGTGGGCATGGGCGGCGTAGCACGCTCAAACACAACCTTGTTGGGAGCTTGGAGTAAACCTCATATTGGGGTCACGGATCCATTCATCGGTGAGACGCTTGCGCTCCGAGAAGGTGTTATCTTCGCAAATCTTCGGGGTTTCTCACATGTGATCATGAAGACGGATTGCCTGAAGATTGTTAATCTCTGGAACACTCGCCACACCAACCTTTCTGTGGTGGCACCTTTACTTGTAGAAATTGGAGAGCTAGCTGCTACATTTTCTTTTTTTGTTATTCAACATGTAATGCGAGCAGCCAATGTCCCGGCCCACCTTTGTGCAAAACATGCATGTACACTGGTGGTTACCGAGTGTTGGACTGACTCGAGGCCATCTTTCCTGCTCACCAGCCTGTTGGCTGATAATGCCAGGACCTCGTTCGTTGAATATAAAGGCTCTCAGGTTTGAACGCAAAAAAAAAAGCCGAATAAACCAAACGCACAGAGTTGGCATCTCTCTTTGGTATGTCCGGTGGACGTCGGTTTGTCGCGTGATTCTGGTCCATTGCTCGGGAGCTTCACGATTTTCTGAGCCTGGTACGGTCTGTTTACTTCCGTACGAGAACCATTGCTTCCCTGTGCACGATTTTCATTCCCAAGAAACGAGAGTCCACTAGCTGGTCCGGTGCGGCGGCGCGGTCAGCGACACCGACGG
>NC_057801.1:741698350-741701835 GCF_018294505.1 Triticum aestivum
GTGCAGCGGCGGAGCCAACGTACAAGCGTTGGGTTCAACTGAATCGAACAGATTATGCTTCGTACGTGCATGCAGTGCATATTTACTTGACGTGAACCCATTAAAAAATTATGTCTGAACCCATCAACGAAAGGTTGTCACGTGAGCGACTAAACAAAAGGCCCATAAGTGAACAGGCCACGAGGAGCCTAGACTTCTTGCTGTAATTAATCACCGTGATTAGTCACGCACGTGGCCGCATGCGTAATCGTCTTTTCCTTTTCCAATTCGCATCTCTCCTCTCTGTTCGTGTTCCTGCTACCTCGCCGCGCCGCCGCCTCTCGACGGGCCGCAGCCAGATCGACAGCAACAACAGTGCACCCTAAAATTTAAGGTAATTAGATTACATTGCCTCATCTCCTCTCTCTCTGATGTATGTTCTATCTAGCCTAATAGCCTAGTGCGATAATAATTTTTTGCCCCAGTTTTTTGATTTGTTTTTCATGGACTTTGATTGATCTAGGCTATGGAGTGGTATTTTTTGAAGAAAACTCGGTCACCAGATCAAGAGAATGATACAGGCACATCAAGGTCGGCCGTTAGATGGAGGCTAAGTCCATGAAGTGTCTAGTCTTCCGAAGGCTACTATTCATACAGAAATTAACTTGGATGAGTTGCCTTATGACTTGGCTGATTGGAAGAGAATTTCAGAGTACACAAGAAATCCAAAGAAGCAAGACGAGATTAGGCGTAATTTAGTGTGGAGATCTTACAGGACAGCGTCTAATTTTGATTACCCCCAGAGGGAGATTGGAGATACTCAACGGAGATTTAATCCAGTGTTTAATTTGCGATGTGGAGAAAGATATATTTTCTACCATTACGAATGATGCAACGTTTAATCTTTTTAAGGCAATGAAAGATCAAAAGGGGACACTCTAAAATGTGAGTGCTTTTACAAGATTCTTTCACTTGATAGTACTTATGATAAATTTTTCAAACTAACTTGTCATTTTTTCAATTTGCCAGGAAGATGAGAAGCTACATCTAGAGCTACAAAGTTATTTGATACTACTCTATTTACAATTTGTAAGCAAGTGATTTTATAATTTTATTGAACCGGTATGTCTTACATTCTTTAGTTTTTAATGCAACACAACGTGTTCTTTCATTTTGCTGTTTCTGGGTGCTGTATTTTGTTGTAAGATAATTTAAAATTAGACTTTACACTTCACATATTAGTACTAAGTTCTCATAATGAGTCATAGAGTGAACCCAATGGTCAAAATTTCTGCCTCCGCCCCTGGGTCGGTGGATTTGCATTTTTGTGACGGCGTGGTGGATGATTCGGCGGCGGTCGCAGGTTTCCACTCAGGGACGAGTTTGCCGACAGCCTGGAGCACCCGGATCTGGTCCCATTGGTTCTCCCGCCGGCGAGAGTTCAACAAGTGGATTCTCTAAGCGATTGCAATGGGGGTTCTGCCTGTGCGGAACTATTCGGGGCCGTCCAAGAGCAGGGGAGGTGCTTGGAGCTTCAGAATAGGAAGAACACATCGCCGACTTGCTCACTACAATCAACAGTGAAGCTGAACCCTCAAGCATCGGGATGGACATAGTAAAATATGCTTCTCTTTTTTTGGGGGCATTTTGGTCATTTAGGTTAGTGCCGTGCATATAGAAAGATGTGTGTGTTATCAGTTATGGATGGGGAGAGAAACATAGTGTAAACAACTGTATTTCATGTGATTTTGCAGGTTGCGCCTAGGTAGTGCGCGCTAGACCAGAGCATCCAGAAATTTGCAGAGGATCCACAAAAAAGTTTAACCAGCACCGGGCACTAGTTTCGATTCGCTCGGAGAGGCGTACGACAATTACTGTTTGTATTCGTGGAAGTTGTGGTTTGGCATCAGGTATGGGAAAAAACGTCTAAATGTCGAGAGGACGATATCGATGCATGAGATTGTGTGAGGGTGGTCGATAAGTCGTTTGTTATTAGGATTGTTTTCTGGTATGCGTTGTATTGTGTAGGTTGAGGCGACATCTAATTTCAGTTATATTCCACTCGCAGGGCAAAGTGGGAGTGGAGAATAACTGGTTGTGAAATTGTCATTGTCCTGTGTTGATAAGGCTACTCAGAGCTGCGGACAACAGTTGGTTCATAACTAAGCACCTTGGGAATTGTAAGCACTCACTGTCTATCACAATGGGTGAGAAAGTGCATTGGCCTTCCCACAAAGCATATAGATGTGTACACCAAAAACTTGATAAGAGCAGCTGAGAGAGAATTATGTGAACATGGGTAAAGTGTATAGCATAATTGGGAGCTTCATGTCGATGGATAAGGTGTCGTTCACAAAGAGGACTCAATGAAACCTCTGTGGTAGAAATAGAATCAGCCGTGAGCAGACGATGATGTCGTGCGGAAGATGATGGAGGTATTTGCTGAAATAGAAGGAACATATTCAAAACTAACTTATTGAGTGCTGCGGACAGTTAGAGCCTGATCAAGAATTAATCTAAGGGACAATTCCATTTCTGTCCTAACTTGGGCCACCACCTGGCATTTGCCCCTAATTTTCAGATATGCTTAAATTTACCCCTCTCTCGTTAGGTGGTGTTATAAAAATACCCTTCTGCACCGTTACCGCCAGGTCAAAGGCCTTTGACCGTCCATGGTACATTTTCTAGATAATTTTGCCCCTCTTCGTGCATGCCACTTACAGGTGGGACCCATCCAAATAAAAATAAAAAACTATCCCAAGTCAAAGTAGTCAACATTGACTAGGTCAAGAGAGGACTTGGCCCACATGTTAGTGACTCATTAGTTATTTCCTGTAATAATTAGGTATGTTTTTAGCACTACAATTAGATCTATTGTCCAAGGAGGGCCCACTAGTCACCTATGCACTAAAAAGGATAAGGGCTAATGGCAGGCCCCACATGTCTCACCGGCGATTTAAACGCCGGCGACGAGCGCACGCACGGCCCTGACTTGGAACGCCGGTGACGAGCAGAGGCAGGCAGCTGTGCGGGATGCAGGGGCTTGCTGGTGTGAGGAGGCACCGTCCTGGAGTGGTGAGCACGCACGGGGCGGACGGGAAGCTCGCCGGCGACAAGTTTCTCAGCCAGCGGCTGGAGCAACTTGACATGGGGGCAGCAGCTCCGGGACGAGGCACTGATTAGGGACCGCGGAGGAAGCTTTGTAAGGGCTTCACTGAGACAGGGACGAGGTGCTGCTCTAGATCGCCTCCCGCGCCGCACAAAAAAAGCTCTGTCACCGCTTCCTTCGTTTCCGCGAGGCCAACGACCTCCTCGTGACCATCCCCCATGTCCAGGAGATCCGCCATTATCTCCTTTCCCTCCCAATGGAGCGAATTGATGCGGGAAGCCTTCGTTCCGCCATGGCATGGTCGTCTTCTCCGCCTCCGGGCGGCCACATTCGCGCCCCGATCTCCCGCTCCAGCGAGCTCCGGCTTCCCCTCTTGTGTTCCTCGGCAACCGGACGT
>NC_057801.1:741702133-741704500 GCF_018294505.1 Triticum aestivum
GCCAAGCTCCGCCGATCGCCAACGTGGTCGGAGACCTTACTCCGGCCTCCCAGTCGCCCGTATTGGGCATGGTCCACTGCCCCCGCCCCCGGCAATCTTCCTCCCGTGCACCCGCGTGCTCGCCGCCATGCGTGTTTGTGCGCCCAGCGGTGGTTGCTGCCGGATTAGATGAACAGGGCTGGGAGGAGGAAGAAGGGGATAGAGTATGGTGGGGTCGTGGTGGCAGGGGCAGAGTGTGTGTGTGTGTGTGTTTCCATTTTTATTTTATTCATTTCTCTATATTTCTTGCATGGGTCCACTTGTGAGGAAGGGCAAAAATGTCCACGAAATGCCACGGTCACAGTCAATGGTCTTTGACCGGACGGTAACGGAGCGGAAGGGTATTTTTGTAACACCATCTAACGGTAGAGAGGTAAATTTGAGCATACCTGAAAATTAGGGGCAAATATCAGATGGTGGCTCAAGTTAGGAGGAGAAATGGAATTATCCCTTAATCTAACGTCGACTAACGGAAGTAGCCGGATGCAGTACAAATGCACGACTTCTGATGAGAGATGAGCAAGTTTACAGCTTCGGGTGGATCTTCTCTGAATTCATAAGAATGATGAGCTGGTGGGTTTTCAGCTCATTGGTGAAAATTACTACTCCGAAGATAGCCCAGCCTTTCCCGACCCCCCGCGTCGTCTCCCTGAGGCGACTCGGGCGGGCACCTCCGGCCGGCGGCTAAGCCCCTTCCCCACCCACATCCCCTCGCCGCCGCCGGCAAACGACGTCGGGCAAAGCCTGCCGATGGCTGGCGGCGGCGCGATCCGCTCCCTCCAGCAAAGCTCGCCATACAACACCCCAGTTTTCCTCACTCCACCTCCCACCACTCCGGCCATCTTCTCCGCTTTCCCGGATCCGCTCGTCCCCACCACTCATCCCCCTTGGTGCTCGCCGGATCTGGCTGAGGGCGCCCTTTGCGGCGTGTGGCTGCCTTAGGGCCGATGCCCCACGCGGATCCAGATCCATTTGCACCGCGACCACCTCCGCTCGATCTGCTATGCCCTCACCGGCTCCGCCTCCACCGGCTGCGCGACGTGCGCTCCGTGTGGCGCCCCTTCTTTCAGTGCGTCGCCCCAACCGCGGTGGTCATCAGGCTGGCTCGGGGTCTTCCACCTCTGCGCCCGTGCGCCGCATTCCTCCACTCCGGCAGATCTCCCCTCCCGCGTGTCGTGCGTCCTGCTGTTCGCAGCCTGCTGCTCTACGCCACCCTGGCTGGGCTGCGTCGCCGCTGGCGTGGTGCGTGCGTCCGCCGTCGCCCCCACCTCCCCTCCCTCATATCCATGCTCATGGGTGCTGGGTGGATTGTCGCGGTTCCCCTGCCTCCGGCGGGCCATGCGGCTCCGGCGCCCTCGGTCTGGTCGCGTACGCGGCCGGGCATTAAAGCTGCGTCTGGTTTGTGCCCGTGTCAGCCGCGTTTAGCATGGAGGACTGCTGCCCCTGGCTGCAGCCTTCGGCTCTCTGTCTCCGGGAGAAATCCCTTCGCTGGTTCCTTGCCAGCGGCAGCAACGGCGACGCCTACCCGGCGCCGCTTCATCTTCTTGGAGGCGCTGCTGTGGAGTTCAGTGCAGCTATGGTTTTGGACGAAAGCCTGCGATGATGCCGCCTGTGGGCGTCATTCAACCTTCATGAAGCTTAGTGCTCTTGGTGTCCGGTGCCATCCATCCCATCTTCGACTTTTGTCTCTCCGTCGAGCCAGTCACCGTCATCCATCCATTCGTCTGGTGTTCGTCTTCGGTGGTGTTCCCCGGTGTCGGCCATGTTGTTGTGCATGTTCAAGCCCCTCCCATAGTGTCCATTGTGCTACGGTGAGCTTAGTGCTCTTGGTGTTGTTCCACTTCATCTTTGCTCTTCGACGACGCAAGATGCCTCCCCAACTTGCTAATGTCCTGAATTCCCGTGGCGGAGCTCCCAGTCAAGGTTCGTGTTGTCACTCGTTGGTTGTGGATGCTCCTGAGTAGTGATGTGAGGTTCGGTATGCACGCCGGTGCGGTGCGTTAGGTTGCTTGCTTAGTCTTGGTATTGTGATCCTTCGATGACACCCCTCTTCTACTTTTGCCTCCGTGGTGTTGGTCGATTGGTCTGCTAGCTAGGTCATCCCTTGTCCGGGGCGTTCTTTTTTCTTCACTTCTACAGTTTTTGATGTGCGGCATTTTTTCTCTCTTCTTCTGTAACCTTGTTGCTTGTACGGTTTTCGGCCCGGTTTCCCTTATAAACGGATCAATTTGTTTAGGTTTTTGATCCTGTTTCCCTTATAAACGGGATCAGCCAAAGTTAAGGGGTGACTCTTGGCTTTGGCAGCTTTTTGAGCAATATATTCAGGTG
>NC_057801.1:741704766-741717428 GCF_018294505.1 Triticum aestivum
ACCGTTCAAAACAAAAAGAATGATGGGCTGATGGAGGTTTTCTATCAGCAGGGTGATGCTTAATAGTGTCTATAGATGGTTCAAGTGGCACATATTGAAGCATCGATGCGTCTATGCTGTAAATTTAAGCCATGGAACTGGTTAGGATGGGTGATGGAAGCGTCGATGTGTATGAGCATATAACGGAAGGTATGAAGGAGTTGATGATGGTGAATGTTGTTCCGTTGGCAGAGAAGAGGGGTAGACTGGGGTTCGAGGACCGGTTGGCATTGGAGACAGCTGGTCAGTAAAGTGGTAATGGTGGAATGCTAATTTAGACGGCCATAGAAGGATGCATCCCTGAATGGAGCATGACACCTGCACTGAGTGTGAATGGAGTTGGAGGGATGGCACTGTCGTCTTAGAACAAAGGGGTTGGAAGACCAAGCACAAGCAGGGAGAAAGGGCCTTTTGAGGGACGGAGCAAGCGCATTTGGTTCTACAATATATGTTGTTGGCAAGGGCACAAGAGGACTATGTTCCTGGAGCATGGTGGACGCACTGAAGCGGCCTCGTAAGCTAGGTAAATGCAAGAATTGTGGGGTGGAAGGCCATAGGCGCCACACATGTACTAGGCCTGTAGCTGGAGTTAGAGTTTAGAATCAGGTTTTCAGTAAAACAATCTGTATTTGAATTCTGGTGGCTTGTGAGCTTTGCTCCACACGCTTGTTCCACGGGAATTAGACATTTTTTTAGGTAAAGCATGGCTTTAAACTTAACGGTGCCCAGGCAAATCGCCCAGGGCATGAGCCGCCACAGCGGATGGTACATCATAGTACCACTGGAAAGAGTAGTTTATCTCACACGTACGACCCAAACTAGCTAGTTCGTGGGTAACAGAAGTTGCCTCTCTCTTATAAGACGTGATTACATGACGCGAGAACCATAGTTTCAGCTGGAGTTTGGTGTCCTCAATGACTGTAGAGTAGGCAGAAGAATCTACCCTTCTCAGATCCATGACGTCCGCAACAAGTTGGGAGTCAGTCTCGAAGATCACCCTCAGCATTCCCAAGTCTGCAGCTAGTGCAATGCCTTGTGCCATGGCATTGACCTCTGCGCCGAAGGTATCTCCAACATGCTCTTGACGTCCTGCACGAGCACAGATGACAGCGCCCGCCGTGTCCCTCACAACTACCCCCCAGCCTGCGTGGTTGTCGCCCGGCACAAAAGAGCCATCAACATTTATTTTGATCATGTCATCCTGGGGCGGTCTCCACCTATCCACACTTTGCTTATCTGGCTTCTTTGTGAAGATCTGATGGTATTCCATGGCGTAGCTTCGAGTCCGTTGAGCCACTTCGCCTGCAGACCAAGGGAGCTCACCTTCTCTCAACTTATTACGATTGATCCACCACAACCACCATGAGGTCAGGATCCGAACCCTTTTTTGTTCCTCAAGTCCCCACAAGAAGTCCATCATTGCATGCACCAATGGGATGCCCTCCAACGCCATTCTCTCAGATTCCATGGACAGATCTCTCCACACCTCCTTTACCACTTTGCATTTTTATGAATAGATGTGCTCCATCTTCCTCCGCCCGGCCACAAAATAAACATGATGTATCCTCAACAGGTACACCCCTCCGAGTCAGATTTGTTCTCAACGCTAATGATCCATGCTTGACGCGCCAAGCGAACATTTGAATATTTCTTGGGCAGGGGAGCTTCCATATTCATTTCCAAGAATCATCCTAGCAGGTATCCAAATTGCCCGGCAGCATAGTGCTGCTGCCTACTCCCCCGTCCTTCTCCATCTTCTCTAGCTGAGTGTGGAGCTTATATGCACTCTTGATAGAATGCACACCTTTTGGGTCAAATTGCCAAGCTATGAAGTCTTGAACCCCCTCCCGGATCGGTATCTGTAAAATGCACTCTGCATCAACATTCCAGAATGTGTCCTGGACCAGCTGTAAATCCCAGCTTCCCGTTATAGGGCTGATTAGGTCGTTCACAAACTCCAAAAGGTTTGCTTCCCTTGGTGTCATTACCCTCCTTGACCACGGTCGCGGCAGCAATGGGTCACTCCAGATCCTGATGCTAGTACCATCTCCAACACGCCACACATAGCCTTCTTTCACCAGTTGGATTCCATGTAAGAGACTACACCACGAGTAGGAGATGTCATCCTTTGGTACGGTTTTGAGCACATGGGTATTAGGGAAGTAACACGCTTTCAAAATTTGTGCGCATAGGGAGTCCGAGCACTCAATCATCCTCCAAATCTATTTTGACAACATGGCTATATTTAAACGGTGCATGTCCCTGAACCCCAGCCCGCCCTGAGCTTTAGACTTCATTAACTTGTCCCAACTAATCCAATGGATGGTGCTTTCCTTCTCCTGCTGCCTCCACCGGTAGGTTCCCATTAACGAGCTCAGTTCTTGACAGAAAGTTTTTGTAAGATAGAAGCAAGACATGGAAAATGTTGGAATAGCTTGGGCAACGGCTTTGACCAACGTTTCTTTCCCTGTCTTCGTAATCAACTTCTCTAGCCACCCATACATCCACCCCGCCATTGAGCTCTTAATGTATGCAAAAGCTTTCCTTTTGGATTTCCCCACATGGACTGGCAACCCAAGATATTTCTCATTCCAGCTTTCACTAGCAATCTGCAAGGTCCCTTTCACTCGAGTCTTCTCGCTTGCTGGCGTGTTGGGACTGAACATAATGGCCGATTTTTCAGTGTTGATACATTGCCCCGAGCAATTTTCATAGAGCTTCAGAATCTTCCTCATGGCCATAGCTTCCTCTTGTGTTGCCTTCATGAGAAGCACCGAATCATCAGCGAAGAATAGATGAGACACCACCGGTGCATAGGGCAAACCTTGACGTCACTAATCTGACCGCTTTGCTCGGCATCATGGAGAAGAGCTGACAGTCCCTCCGCACAAATAGCAAAGAGGTATGGTGATGCTGGATCGCCCTGTCTCAAGCCACAGGAGGGACTGAATTGTTGGGTGAGAGCTCCATTAACCTTTATTTGGTATCTCGCAGAAGTTAGACACCGCATGATCAGGTCAACCCAATGTTTCTTGAATCCTAGTTTACTTAGCATCGCTGCCAAGAAGCTCCACTCCACCCTATTGTATGCTTTGCTCATATCAGCTTTGACCGCAGCAATCCCCTCCCTTCCTTTTCTCTTATTCAACAGAAAGTGTGACAGCTCGTACGCAATGAGCACGTCGTCGGTGATGAGCCTCCCCGAGACAAAGGCACTCTGGTTGTCAGATATGATATCTGGTAGGACGATCTTCAACCGGTTAGTGATCACCTTCGACACAAGCTTGTAAATAACATTGCAAAGACTGATTGGGCGGAGATCTTTAATCCGATGCGGACTCTTGACTTTCGGGATTAGCACCACCACCGTGTCATTCCACCCCTCTGGAATTGGGCCCCCATTCAGGACAGCCAGGACCTCCTTCACAACTTTGTCATGCATGAAATCCCAGTGCCTTTTGTACACAATTGCAGGCATCCCGTCTGGACCCGGTGCTTTGAGGTCTCCAATATGGTCGAGAGCCGCCTCCACCTCTTCTCGAGTAAATTCGGTGTCAAGGATGTCATGCATAGGCTGCGTGATCCGGGGTTCGACCTTAGCAATGAGCTCCTCGAGGTGGTTGCCCATGCTGGATGTAAAGAGATCCTGGAAAAACGAGCAGACATAGTTCTCCTCCCCTTCGTTCACCACCGTTCCATCTTCCTTCTTTAGCTCCTTAACTCTATTCATTTTCTTCCTGGCCAAGGCAAACGCCATGAAATATCGTGTGTTCCTATTTCCATCCTTCAGCCAAGAAACCCGTGAGTATTGTTTCGCTTTAGTGTTTTTCTTTTCCTCCAAATCTTCCACCACACACCGTAATGCAGCTACTTCTTTGATTTTCTCTTCACTTACAGGGGCACGCATACAAACTTCCAGCTCATTTTGGGCCTTCTTTAGCCTTTCCTCGAGTTCACCCACTACTTCCTTTTGCCACCTCCGCATAGACACCGCAATGGACTGCATTCCATGGCTCACACCTCCTCCCGCCACATTACCTTCATCACATGCTTCCTTCACCACTTCTCTGCACCCCTCCTCCTTGAGCCACCATGCCTCGAACCGGAAACTTCTATCGCCTTTGTACACCTTGCGCCCACCACCTCCAGAGCACACAATCACCGGCCAGTGATCCGAATGCCTCGGATTCCCATTAAGCACCAAAAAATCAGGGAACGCCTTACACCATTGTATGTTCGATGTTGCACAGTCTAGTCTCTCGCAGATGTATGGCACTAGCTCCTTACTGTGATTCCGCCATGTGAATTTGTCTCCTATGTAGCCAATGTCCGTTAAATCACAGCTCTCCAGCGTCTCCCTGAATCTGTCCATGCATTCTTGAGGCCATACTGCCCCCACCCCACACTTCTCATCACATGTGAGTATCTCGTTGAAATCTTCCAAACAAAGCCATGGTCTCTCCACCTGGAGTTGCTGTCCAAGAATCCTCAACGTCATCCACGTCTGAACCTTCCTCTCTGCCACTGACTCCCCGTAGACACCCGTGAAATCCCAGTGCCTTTTGTACACAATTGCAGGCATCCCGTCTGGATCCGGTGCTTTGAGGTCTCCAATATGATCCCCAAGGATGCTATATCTGGGCCTTCTGGCTTTAGTCTGTCCCGCCTCTTGGTGACGGCACCTACCAGTCATAAAGGATGTGGATGGGACGTGATAATAAGTTGAATACGGTGCACATGCACCAACAATACAGACCAAGAACCAACCTGTGGTTGGATTGTTAGAGGGACTATGGTATTCCCAGCCCACCAGGGTTCAAATCCTGGTGCTCGCATTTATTCGTGGATTTATTTCAGAATTTCCAGCGATGTGCATTCAGTGGGAGGAGACATTCCTGTCGACGACGAGGTGCCTATGGTGACTTCGTAAATTTGAAGATGATATGGCAGCTCAGTCTTTCGGAGGTGCTCATAGGGGTAGGGTGTGCGGTGTGTGCGTTCATAGGGGTGAGTGTATGCACATGTATATGAGCGCTTGTGTCTGTACTGTGTTAAAAAACAATACAGACCGACGACACTGATCCCAATAAGTCTGGACAACATAGATATCAGGTGCAGCTGAGCCCGGGCTCAGAGACACATTTTCGCCTAAAAAGCAGCTTGATTGATTTTGTAGCCAATATTGACATCTTGCCCAGTTACCGAAGGCGTATGTTTATTTTATTTTATTTGAGAATGCTCTAGATCAGAGCGGTGGAACAAAAGAAACTCTAGCAGACCCCGCAAAAGGCTCTGACCCGCAAAATAACCATCAAAATGCGGGTCGGCGGTGAAAATCCTGCCCGAACAGACCCCGCAAACGCGGCCGACCCGCACAATTTTTTGAGGGGCGCGGCAAAAACTCGGCCCCAACCCGCGTATTCGCGGGTTTCCGCCTTGTCCCTATGGTGCCCTGTATCGCAGTGAAGCAGTTTGTCGGTGTACAAAAGTAGGGGCTCTCCTTTTGACCCCATTACTTGTGCACGGGCAGTCACAGCCTCCCGCCACGGCCACGCATAGACATGGCAGGAAAGGGAAGCCGGAGGAGAAACCAAAGCCACAAGGCAAACAGGGCAACGACAAGGACCAAGGCCACAAAGATCAGATAGGCGTAGTAGGTTCCCCGGCAAGGACCCTTGCCAGGGCGGCCTCAGCAGCCCCGGCAAGACCCTTGCCGGGGCAGCTCGCCCACGCCGGCCGAAGTGAGCCACCCTTGAGCCCACCAACGCTAGACAAATGCGTTGGACAGGGCTCGGGAGGCACCTCCATGGTGGTATGCAGATCTTTGTGAAGACATAGGATGCTCAAGATCAAATGAGGATAGCAACTATCCTCACCGAAGAAACCCACGAGACCCCCGGAAAGATCCTTGCCAGGGAAGTTAGCGCGCCATGGCAAGGCCCTTGCCGAGCCACCCGGCAAGACCATTGCCGGGCCACCCGACGAGACCCTCGCCAAGTGCACCGGCAGGGCCACTGCCAGGCCTGCACCAGCCAAGTCTTCGCCGCCATTCGCATGCAGCTGCCAACCCAGCCAGCTGGGCAGGCACCTGCGTGGCAACATGCAACCCTTCATGGAGGCTCCACCACCGCGCCACCTCAGATGCTTGCCTGCCTACATGGCACTGCATGCACCGCTGGCCAGGGTGCGTGTCGAAGCGAGGAGGAGCGTCGACGAACGTGACGGGCCTTGCTCCCGTCCCCAATAAAGCAAAGGGACACCTAAGCTTCGCATTAAATGCGTCTTGTCCTGTAGTACCAGCGATAAGCTCGCAATGCTGTAGCACTTTCCACCTCCTGTGTGCCACTGTGGCAGCCCCTTTCGTCTATAAAAGGAGGCCCATGGCACACTGAGAAAGGATTCAGCTCTTTGGAACCACACATCACCTAGAGCTAGTTCAAGAGCTCAAGAACACTAATACATCCACCAAAGCAGGATCGTAGGGTTTTACGCATCTTTGTGGCCCAAACCTGGGTAAATCCCCCTTGTGTTGTCTGCTAGTCCCGCTCTCCTCACGATCCATGCGCCCCGCAACCGTAGAAGGGATTCTAGTGATCCCATAGGTGTCGTTTCCCACCAACATCTTTGGCGTGCTAGGTAGGGGCTGCGCAATCGCGAGGATCTGGCTTAGCAATTGATCTAGCTGTTCTTCATTGCCATGGCTCCAAAGAAGAAGAAGACCACATCGATCGGTTCATCTGGGACCGGGTTGGTACCGACGCGGACCGGCAGCGGGCCAGTCGCGGAGCGAACCCGTGGCGCGGCCCGCGAACATCTGCACCACTCCGCTGGTCCCGGCCTGGCAGGTGGCGTCGTTCACACGCCACGCGACGAGCCGCCAGTCGCGGGCTCCGGAGATGGAGTCGGCCACCCCGCAGGCAGCACGGGGCCCTCCAGGAGTGCCACCGTCCCGCCAGGCGGCGGCACGGCGACCTCCAAGTTGCCAACACCGGCGCCCATGGCACGCTCCTCTCAGGTTGTGCGTGATGAGCAGCGTCACCCTGCCGGTGACCCTGCGCGCCGTCCTGGGAAGAGTCCCGTGCGCCCGTCACATGAAGAAGAGGGCCAGCGTGCGCGCCGAGGTGCTGACGGATGTGGCGAACGGCTGCGGAGCCGTGACGCAGCTCCTTCTAACATGGTTAGGAGTCGAGGTGCATCGCGGTCCACCCAGCTTTCGTCGCCGCCCACGCCGGCGGAATCCCTAGCGGGCGCAGCTGCTCCTCAATTTTCCTCCCGCTGTGGAGAAGCTTGACGAATGGAGGGCCACCGTCCGGAGCCTCGTCGGCATCGCCAACAACAACGAGTTGCGGCTGATACGTCTCCGTCGTATCTATAATTTTTGATTGTTCCATGCTAGTATTCTTCAACTTTCATATACTTTTGGCAACTCTTTATATTATTGTTGGGGCTAACATATTGATCCAGTGCCCAGTGCCAGTTCTTGTCTGTTGCATGTTTTATGTTTCGCAGAAAACCAATATCAAACGGAATCCAAATGGACGGAGAATTATTTTGGAATATTTGGGATTTTCCGGAGAAAGAATCAACGTGAAACGGTGTCCGAGGTGGCCACGAGACAGGGCGCGCCCACCCCCCTTATGCGCGCCCTGGAATCTCGTGGGCCACTCGTAAGGCGGTTGATGCCCTTATTTTGCCGCAAGAAAGCTAATTTTATGAGAAAAATCTGGGCGAAAGATTCACCCCAATCGGAGTTACGGATCTCCAGATATAAAGGAAACGGTGAAGGTGTAGAACCAGAGAACACAGAAACACAGAGATAGATCCAATCTCGGAGGGGCTCTCGCCCCTCCCAAGCCATGGGAGGCAAGGACCAGAGGGGAAACCCTTCTGCCATCTAGGGAGGAGGTCAAGGAAGAAGAAGAAGAAGTGGGGCTCTCCCCCCTTGCTTCCGGTCGCGTCAGAACGCCGCCGGGGGCCATCATCATCGCTGCGATCTTCATCAACACCACCGTCATCTTCACCAACATCTCCATCACCTTCCCCCCTCTATCTACAGCGGTCCACTCTCCCGCAACCCGCTATACCCTCTACTTGAACATGGTGCTTTATGCTTCATATTATTATTCAATGATGTGTTGCTATCCTATGATGTCTGAGTAGATTTTCGTTGTCCTATTGGTGGTTGATGAATTGCTATGATTGATTTAATTTTCTTGTGGTTATGTTGCTGTCCTATGGTGCCCATCATATGAGCGCGCCCATGGATCACACCTTAGGGTTAGTTGTATGTTGATAGGACTGTGTATTGGAGGGCTAGAGTGACAGAAGCTTCAACCTAGCATAGAAATTGATGCATACGGGATTGAAGGGGGACCAATATATCTTAATGCTATGGTTGGGTTTTACCTTAATGAACGTTAGTAGTTGCGAACTGCTTGCTAATAGTTCCAATCATAAGTGCGTAGAATTCCAAGTCAGGGATGACATGCTAGAAGTGGCCTCTCCCACATAAAACTTGCTATCGGTCTAGTAAAGTAGTCAATTGCTTTGGGACAATTCCACCACTCCTACCACCACTTTCCCACACTTGCTTTATTTACTTTATTGCATCCTTATATAAACAGCACCTACTTTTTATTTACGTGTTCTTTATTATCTTGCAAACCTATCCTATCACACCTACAAAGTACTTCTAGTTTCATACTTGTTCTAGGTAAAGCGAACGTCAAGCGTGCGTAGAGTTGTATCAGTGGCCGATAGGACTTGAGAGAGTATTTGTTCTACCTTTAGCTCCTCATGGGTTCGACACTCTTACTTATGGAAAGAGGCTACAACTATCCCGTATACTTGCGGGTTATCAAGACCTTTTTCTGGCGCCGTTGCCAGGGAGTCATAGTGTGGGGTGAATATTCTCGTGTGTGCTTGTTTGCTTTATCACTAAGTAATTTTTATTTGCTGTTCTTAGTAGTTTTCTATCTTTAGTTATGGGTAGGAAACGCAAAATACCAAAAACATTAGTTGTACCTACTGAACCTGTGGTTGAAGAACCACTCAAAATCTATCACACTCCTGAAGCTTTTTAATTAGATCATCTTTGATCACTTTGTGCTCGTGCTGAAACCCCCACTAGTTTAGTTAAGGGCAAATCTTTAGATGAGCATGCTTGTTTTGTGCGACACCGTATATCTGAAAAAGGGAAACTATTATGGGATCAAATTCAACGTTTGCAATGGTATGCTTGGAATTTATGTGAAATTTATGATGTTACTTGTTGTTCTGAAACACCTTCCCTACCAATGTGAGTTTATTGATAATGGAATCGTATCTTCGTATGCCAAGGGTGTTTATAATTACTATGATGTTCAACAAATTGAAGAATTTGTTGCTTTTAAGGGTGCTTTTGAAATTGCTTCTTTGATTGAAAAGTATGATGCTACTCTTTACAAATCTGAAAGTTTTGCCATACTTGAATATTGTTATGATAATTATGCTTCTAATGCCTATGTTAAACCATATATTGAGAAATTCTCCGCTGTCCAAGAAGAGACTAATATTTTGCAGGAAGCTATGGAAGAAGAAATTGATGAAACTGTGAGCTCATTGGATGAAAAAGATGATGACGAGAGCAAAGAACAAAAGGAGGAAGAGCGGATTAGTTACCCGTGCCCACCTTCTAATGAGAGTAACCCTCCAACTCATACATTATTTAATTCCCCTTCGTGCTTACCGAAGGATGATTGCTAAGATCCCTTGAATTTGTTTGAAATATCCCTTTTTGATGATGCTTTCTATGCTTGTGGCCAAGATGCCAATATGAATTATGCTTATGGAGATGAACTTGCTATAGTTCCTTATGTTAAACATGAAATTGTTGCTATTGCACCCACGCATGATAGTCCAGTTATCTTTTTGAATTCTCCAAACTAAACTATATCGGAGAAGTTTGTGCTTATTAAGGATTATATTGATGGGTTGCCTTTTACCATTGCACATGATGATTTTGATGAATATAATATGCATGTGCTTGCTCCTCCTACTTGCAATTATTATGAGAGAGGAACTCTATCTCCGCCTCTTTATGTTTCCCATACTATGAAATTGCAAGAAACTGCTTATACAATGCATTGGCCTTTACTATGTGTGCATTAATTGTTCTCTTGTCAGGACCCCGATCCTATGCCACACCGATCTAGCATGTAACACCTCATATCACTTTGCGGCCTCACGCACGGTATTCCCACGGGAGTCGCCTTACCAGGCCCGGGGCCGTTTGCGCCTTTTGGCTCACGTATATGATAGTGTCGCTAGCATCCATATGAAAAAGGACCCGGGCTGACATGACTAGTCGTAAACCCAAAGTGGCACTAACTTACAGGGACAGGCATACATGACCCAGCGACGAACGTGTCGGTCATCAGCGAGTGAATCCGGGCTGTAGCAGCTGGGCTAGCAGGACTCCGGTATACACCGCGTGACATTTCCCCGAAGGGACAGACACAGGAACGAAGAAGGACACATGCCAGTCAGCCTAAGTGTTCCGGAGCAGTAGCAAGCTACCAAGGCTCAGTGGAAGCACTAGGAGACATTTCCCGGTAAGAGAGGCTACCAAGGATAAACAACTAGATAATCAGATCCCACACATACCAAGCATTTCAATAACATACGCACAATATGCTCGATATGTGCAAATACAACATGGCATCACAACATGACTCTATGACTCAAGTATTTTATTCAATAGGCTCCGAGGAGCAAGATATTACAATCATGGGTCACATGACCCAACATTCAGAGCATACAAGTCCAAGCACACGCGCAAGCTTAACATGTCTCAGAATAGACAACTATAAATGGAAAAGTCTGAGAAGCCTGACTATCTACCAAATCCTGCCGAGGGCACAAGATCGTAGCTGAGGTAACAAGCTAAACGTCGAAGTCCATGTGAAACTACTAGTGAGACTGAAGTCTCTCTGCAAAAACATAAGATAGGCAAATGTGAGTACAAATGTACCCAGCAAGACTTACATCAGAACTATCTACATATGCAACATTATCAACAAAGGGGATGGTGGGGTTTAACTATAGCAAGCCAGCTTTGACTCGGTGGCTATCCTGAAGTACGACTGCAAGTAACTCTTTTGAGGTGGCGCACACGAGTCCACATATTCACCATATCAATACACCACTATGGATCCGCTCCCGTCTCCCTACGAGAACGCCATCCATAGCACTCACGCTTATCTTGCGCATTTTAGAGTATCCACTTTCACTTGCCTATGAATTGTACAGGCAACCCAGAAGTCCTTTACCGCGGACACGGCTATTCGAATAGATGATGTTAACCCTGCAGAGGTGTACTTCTTCACACACGCTCTCGCCACTTACCACCATGTACACATCGTGTATCTCGACAACCTTCAAGCGGAAGCCTGGCAAGGGAGTCGGCCACGACCTAACTAACCACACAAGTCTCTAGTCCAGGTTTATCGCCTATTCGGGTTCCATCTGCAAGGAGATCCGGCCAGGGTGCCGCTCACGGCCCCAAACGATGTGAGCAGGGTTCCCAAGCCCACCATCCGGGTGTCACTTGGTACACCGTGCCACTGTGCCTAGTCTGTCCCAAGCCCACCTGTACCGGGTGCCACTTGGTAGACTACTAACACCACCTACAAACACCAGAAACTAGTTGCGACTCTTGGACAGAGATCAAGTCGGTTAATAAGTCGAGAGAGTCAATTAAGGATCCCAATGTGTGGTAGTAGCTGTTCATGGATCACAAACACAGAACTCAGTTCCTGAGGATGGCTTCAATGAGACAACCCACCATGTACTCCTGTCACACCCTAGCTAGTCATGCATTAGAGTGTGTGCATCATGTTTAATATTCCATTTAACTTGAAATGGGGATTTGTGAAACCCTCCGAATCATTTTGAAAATAACCCAAATAAAAATTTCTCCAAGAAGGTCCAAGAAAATGCTCATGTTGCTCTCTGAAAATATTGGACAGAGATAAAAATCAAACCAATATTTTTAGTGGCTCATGGACATTTATTTTGGGCATTTGGAATTAATGCATAAATATTTGCATTGGAAATATATTTCTATATATATGAAATATGGTCCAAATATTATGACATTTCTAAAGGAGCTCTGGAATAATATATCTAGCCCCTGCAAAAATTGGCATAAGTTAAATAAATGATTTAATATATTATTTAAATCAAAACAAATGTCAGAAATTAGAAAACAGAAAAAAATAAAAGGGAGAAGCTTACCTGGGCTCCTCCCTGTGCAGCCCATCCAGCTGGCCGGCCCAGCCAGCAGGCGGCCCAGCCCGTCTCCCTCCTCTGTCGTCTTCGTCCCGACAGAGGGAGGGGAGTGTGGCCGGCGCGCGCGCGCGCCACCGCGCCACGCCACCTCTCTCCCTGCTTGTCTGCCCTCCCCTCCTCGCTCGATGCCCCGGACGACGCCACGCCTCCCCCCTGCTCTCTCTCACTCTCCCCCGGCTCTCCCCTCCTCTCCCTCGCTCTCTCTCTCACACGGCCGAACACCACCGTCGCCGCCGTTCGCCATAGCAGCCATCTCCGGCCACCCCTCGCTCCCCCGACTAGCTCAGAAGCTC
>NC_057801.1:741717438-741728288 GCF_018294505.1 Triticum aestivum
AGAATCATTTTGAAAATGACCCAAATAAAAATTTCTCCAAAAGGGTCCAAGAAAATGCTCATGTTGATCTCTGAAAATATTGGACAGAGATAAAAATCAAACCAATATTTTTAGTGACTCATGGACATTTATTTTGGGCATTTGGAATTAATGCATAAATATTTGCATTGGAAATATATTTCTATATATATGAAATATGGTCCAAATATTATGCCAATTCTAAAGGAGCTCTGGAATAATATATCTAGCCCCTGCAAAAATTGGCATAAGTTAAATAAATGATTTAATATATTATTTAAATCAAAACAAATGTCAGAAATTAGAAAACAGAAAAAAATAAAAGGGAGAAGCTTACCTGGGCTCCTCCACTGTGCAGCCCATCCAGCTGGCCGGCCCAGCCAGCAGGCGGCCCAGCCCGCCTCCCTCCTCTGTCGTCTTCGTCCCGACAGAGGGAGGGGAGTGTGGCCGGCGCGCGCGTGCGCCACCGCGCCACGCCACCTCTCTCCCTGCCTGCCTGCCCTCCCCTCCTCGCCTCGATGCCCCTGGACGACGCCACGCCTCCCTCCTGCTCTCTCTCACTCTCCCCCGGCTCTCCCCTCCTCTCCCTCGCTCTCTCCCTCACACGGCCGAACACCACCGTCGCCGCCGTTCGCCATAGCAGCCATCTCCGGCCACCCCTCGCTCCCCCGACTAGCTCAGAAGCTCCGCCACAACCCCCTCTTCTTCCCCACCGCTCCACGGGCCCCCGGAAGCCCTGCATCGCCGCCACGTCGCCGTTCCCCTCTTCGGGCTCCGACCATCATCGCCGACGAATTCGCCGTCTCCAGCGCGTCTCCGAGCCCGCTTCGACGCCCACTGCAACCGCGGTGAGCCCCCGAGTCGTTTCCCCCTTCTTCCCGGGTCTCTTTCGACCTCTAGGCCTTAGCCCCACCTTGGCCGAGAGCTCCACGCCGCCGGCGATGTCGCCGTCGTGGCCACGGTCACCGTAGCGCCCAACCGAGCACACTATCGTGCTCCACGCCTCACTAGGAGCACGCAGCACGCACCAACGCCTCCCCAAACACCCTGCAACGCCGACTCCGACCGCACCCGAACTCCGGCCGCCGCTCACGATCTCGCCGTCGACGGTACCGGCCACCCCAGGCTCGGCCACCACCACCGTTCGACGCGCGGGAGCAAGAGCTCTCCAACGAGCCCAAGAACGGCCTCGCCCGTGCCCTGTAGCGCGATCCCGCATCGCGCCGCCGTCTCGGGCCTCGCCGGCGTCACGTCGCCGGTGGGTTTGACCCACCTTGACCACGGCAGGACCCCCCTGAGTCCCTGACAGGTGGGCCCAGCCCTGTAGCTAATTAGGATTAGCGCTAACCACTGTTAGTTAACCCCCTGACACTGACCAGTGGGCCCCAGCGCCACTAATTAGTAATTAGGATTAATTTAACCCTATTTAACCCCCCTGTCACTGACGTGTGGGCCCCACACGTCAGGTTTGACCTCAGCCAGCCGCAGTTGACCACTGACGTCATGATGACGTCATGCTGGCGCAATAACTATAATTTCTGGATTTAATTTAAATCAGGAAATTCCAGAATATAATTTAAACTTCAAAAATTCATAACTTTTATTCTGTAACTCCAAATTGGACAAATTATATATGAAAAATGATCAGAAAAATCCAATCTATCCATCTGTACTATTTTCATGCATGATCAAACAAGTTAAATTGATGTTTTAAGCAGAACAAGGAAAAGCACTTTAAAAGGCCATATTTGAATTTGAAATTTGAATCCTTGATTCAAATTTGCTCAAACCCTTCTGGTTTTAGTTGCATTAGCCCAACACACTCATATTGCCATGTTTCATGCATGCATCATATTGTTGCACATTGTTTGGTGATGGTTGTGTATCGGTGTACTTTGCGACAGGTTCTGCCTCCGAGGAGTACCGTGATTACCCTAACGAAGAACCGTATCAGTGCATCGAACCATCAGGCAAGCAACCAACCATTTGATCATATCGATACAATCCCATGTTCTCGCTCCTGCTCTCTTTTACCGCATTAAGACAACGCGATTCAAACTGCTGTGTGCTACGGTAGTTGAACCCATTTCCTCTGCATGACCTGTCATTGCCACAGTAACTAGATGAAACCCACTAGCATGTGTAGGAGTTGATTGAGCCATATGTATGTGTTGTTCCTACCTTGCTATGCCTGCTATGCTTAGAGTCGTGTCAGGTCTGGTTCATCTGGGTGATGGGCTAGAGTGAAATGATTATGTCGGTAATGAGAGTGGTGTGGTGAACACAATTTGGTAAAGGTATCGATGAGAGGCCATGTAGGAGTACATGGTGGGTTGTTTCATTAAAGCCGACCTTAAGCACTGAGATCTGTATGCGTGATTTAAGATACAGCTACTACCATGCATTGGGCCCTGAAATATGACCCCGCTCGACTTCTTATTCACCCTAGCTCTCTGTCCAGGAGTTGCAAGTAGTTTCTGGTGTTTGTAGCCTACTGGAGGCCGTGGACAGCGCTGACCGTAGGGGTGGGCTGTGATGCGGTAGGTACGTGGCCGGGTGTACCGAATACCCGTTAGGTATCTCGGGAACCCTGTTCACATCGTTCGGGGCCGTATGGGAAACCCCGGCCGGACTCCCTGCGGATGGAACCTGAATAGGCGATAAACCTGGACTAGAGGCTTAAGTGTTTAGGTAGGTCGTGGTCTACACCCACGTCGGCTTTCGCTTGAAGTCTGCCGAGCACATGTCGTGTGCAGATGCTAAGTGGTGGAAACATGTATGAAGAAGTACACCCCTGCAGGGTTATCATAATCTATTCGAATAGCCGCGTCCGCGGTAAAGGACTACTTGGTTGCCTATACAGTTCATAGACAAGTAAATGGAAACTACTAAAAGCCTCAAGATAAGTGTGAGTGCCGAGGATGGCTCTTCCGTAGGAAGACGGAGGCGGATCCTCGGTAGTGTATTGAAGTGGTGAGTAGTGGACTCGTGTGCGCAAAACCATTTCAAGTTGGAGTATCGTAGGATAGTCTAGCCAAGAGTCAAAGCTGGCTTGCTGCAATAACTCCACCAACCCTTCTTGATAATATGCATGTATGTAGGATCTGATGTAAGTCTTGCTGAGTACCTTTGTACTCATGTTGCTATAATTTACATTTTACAGAAGACGCTGCAACCCCTTCTGATGGGTTCTATGTAGACATTGACATCAACGAGTAGGCTAAAGACCCAGGTGGTGACCCTGAGCTTGTGAAGGACCACGTAGTATAGCTAGGCTTTCCAAGCCTCTTTTATTTTACTAGTTGTCTGTACTCAGACAATGTACTTCCGCTGCTGGTTTGTATGACTGTATGACTTGTATGTTGGGTCGTGAGACCCGTACCTTTGTGTATGTTATGTATGGCTCACTGAGCCTTAAATAAAGTACTTGTGTCGTAGAGTCATGTTGTGATGCTTCGTTGTATTTGCACATATCGAGCATATTGTGTGTATGATTGAAATGCTTGGTATGTGTGGGATCTGACTATCTAGTTGTTTATCTTTAGTAGCCTCTCTTACCGGGAAATGTCTCCTAGTGTTACCGCTGAGCCATGGTAGCTTGCTACTGCTCTGGAACACTTAGGCTGGCCGGCATGTGTCCTTCTTCGTTCCTGTGTCTGTCCCTTCTGGGAAATGTCACGCTTTGAGTACCGGAGTCCTGTTAGCCCGCTACAGCCCGGTTTACCGGAGTCCTGCTAGCCCAGTGCTACAGCCCGGACCCACTTGCTGATGACCGACACGTTCGAAGCTGGGTCATGGATGCCTGTCCCTGTAAGTCTGTGCCACTTTGGGTTTACGACTAGTCATGTCAGCCCGGGCTCTTTATCATATGGATGCTAGCGACACTATCATATACGTGAGCCAAAAGGCACAAACGGTCCCGGGCAAAGGTAAGGCGACACCCGTGGGGATACCGTGCGTGAGGCCGCAAAGTGATATGAGGTGTTACCGGCTAGATCGATGTGACATCGAGTCGGGGTCCTGACAGCGTTGGCATCAGAGTCGGACTGCCTGTAGGTTCTCCAAGCCAAACTGGTCGATGTTGAGTCTAGAAATTCTTTAGTTATATGTAGGGGAATTGTTTGTGGGATGGAACGTAAGGCTCTTTTTATTCCTTTATCTTATGACATTCTAATCTGAGTCAGTCCATTCTTCTACCGGGGGATAAGGAATTAGGATCTGTTCTCTCTATCAGGATCACGTGTTACTAATCAGTAGTACCTTATAAGTTTGATGGATACAAGCCTAGTTCAGTTCTACTACCACATTATGTTGTTAGAATGGATTCAGAACTTTGATATGATGATGATGAGTGTGTATGTAATCCTTTGTCAAATGTCTCAAAATCCTTCTTGAGCATTTACAGCTGTTATGCTGCCGAAATTTTGCTAGAAATTCTAATGCCCTTGCATTATGATTGTGCTTTCAGATGGCCACTCGCGACCTCAATCAAGTGGTTCGCCTGACTCGATGCCTAGATGTACCCGGCCATACTGCCAAGTTGGTCAGGGTAATGACTGAGGCTGGATACCGCTGGTATCCTGAGTACACGGTCGAAGAGCAATTCCGAGATTTTAATCAAAGCCAGTATCTCTGCACTGTCAGGATATTTCCATCTTATCCTGGATCCACCGAGCCTCTTCACTGCTCTTATGGACTCGGGGTTACCATTGAGATGGCTGTGCAGGACGCCGCCTACTCTATGATGACCATTATGCGAGTCAGATCTGGTATATTTCGGGACTCTGATTTCCGGTATATGCCAGGATCACTTCCGGGAGCACAAGGGTATCTCCAGGCTATCTATGCTGACCCCACTCAGGAGGATTCACGGACTTGCACCACTGCTGAGATGCTCGAGGATAAGGACCGTGAAAATCGGGCCTTAAGGTTAGAGCTCTTCAATACCCGTGCTGACCACTGGGCCACGTTGACTCGGTTCGCACCGGCGGTGCAAGCTGGATGTTCAGATATGCGCGATCTCTATCCTGTGAGATCTGCTCTGCCAGACGTGATGGTTTGGCGTGATGTAGGAGGCATCACCCCACCTCGCGGTCCCCGCAGGCCACCGTCTGTTGGTCCAAGGCCTCATCCTAGCCCCTATGGTCCACAAGCTCCGCGAGATCGTCTGTTTTCGGATGATCATGTTGAGCTTCCAGGCTATGGAGGTGACTTCTACGAGGACTACTACAGATCGGTCTGAGTTAGTGGTAGTATCACTAGTTCGCACTAGCTGTGTCGTCTATCGTCCCGCGTGACTCGTGGGATATGACCTAGTTTGTACTCCTTCCGGAGGTGTAGAAAAATAATGTATAGGAGCTTGGAATGCCTCCGATGAGATGTAATCCTCTTTTCACCGTAATAGTACTTTGTTTGCTCTTGTACTAAACCCTGTATGGTGTGTATGACGATGGAATAAAGAAGCAGTTTCTGTATCTACCATGTCATACGGATGATCATCTTGCATTTCGAGTTATTCCTTACATTTTATCCTATGTCGGAATCTTATCATCCTGACTAAATCGTTGTATTGTTTACCTAGGATGGTCAACACGCGCGCTAACCCTGCTTCTCAAGAGCAGGCCGAAGGCAGTGAAGGTAGGAATGAAAATCTGCCTCATCCTCCTTCCCTAGCCGAGGTTATGATGGAAGCTGAGAGAAACAAGCGGGAGACCAACCGTTTGTTGGAGCGTATTGAACAGAACACAGCACACCATCAGAGGACTAACGTGGTGTCACTCAGTGATTTTATCAAATTGCATCCACCCACGTTCCACCACTCCGTCGAGCCTCTCGACGCTGATGACTGGCTTCGCAGTATCGCTCACAAACTGCGTTCCGCGCTGGTAGCGGAGGCTGACAAGGTCACCTTTGCTGCATATCATCTTGAAGGCCCCGCCAGTCTATGGTGGGAGAATTATGGAGCTATGCGCCCAGCGGGCCATGTCACTACTTGGGCTGAATTCAGCGAGGCTTTCCGTGAACATCACATTCCGGAGGGTCTCATGGACCGTAAACGTGAAGAATTTTGCAGTTTCACCCAAGGCCGACTTTCTGTGGATGCTTACAGCAGGGAGTTTGGTAATCTCGCACGATATGCAACCGAGGAAGTGTCTACCGATGCCAAGAAGCAAGCAAGGTTCCGTAAGGGCCTTAGTCCTGAGCTTCGCCGTGACCTCCGTCTGCATGAGTGCACAACTTTTCAGAAACTTGTCAACAAAGCCATCAGTGCCGAAACTGGTCAGACTGACTATGACGCAACACGCAAGCATGGCCGTGACATGGGTTCCTCATCCGGTGCTGGTCCTCATAAGCGCCGCGTGTGGGTACCCAACACCGCCCTGCCACCCAGGTTTACACCGAGGCCATCCTTCCAGGCGCCTCGCCCCGTTCAACAGTCTGCTCCAGCC
This sequence comes from Triticum aestivum, assembly GCF_018294505.1. Lineage (NCBI taxonomy): Eukaryota > Viridiplantae > Streptophyta > Magnoliopsida > Poales > Poaceae > Triticum > Triticum aestivum. Next base: position 741,723,906 of record NC_057801.1, read on the forward strand.
AAGCCCTATGGGGGTCCAACTAACAAGGCTCCTCCACGTACCAGTTCCGTGACTTGTTTCAAGTGTGGGGAATCTGGTCACTATATGCGTGAGTGTCCCCAGACCAACCCCAATCAATCTGCTAAAGCTGTTGGCCGTGGCAAGCCGACAGGAAAAATATTCCACGCCAAGCCGGTCACCGCTTCACGTGGCCATGTCAACTGTATCTCTGCCGAAGAAGCTCAAGAGGATCCCAACGTCGTTCTCGGTACGCTTCTTGTTAACTGCCACCCGGCATCTGTTCTTTTCGATACAGGAGCCTCTCATTCTTTTATATCCGAAAGTTATGCTCGTTTGCATAACGTTGCATTCTGTGACATGCCGTCCACTATGGAAATTTCTACCCCTGGTTCTAGATGGCAGACCTCTAGGGTAAGTTATGGAAATGAAATCCAAGTCGACAGACTTGTTTTCCTCGCGTCTTTGATAGCCCTTAAATCTTCAGATATTAATATCATTCTGGGTATGGACTGGATGTCGGCTCATCATGCCCAAATCGATTGCTTCTCTAGGACTGTTCAACTCACCCATCCTTCGGGAAAGATAGTCAATGTCTTGACCCGAATAGCCAAGCGACAATTATATTCTCTTAACGCCAGCCCTTTGCCAGACCTTGAGGACGTTCCGGTAGTCCGTGACTTCCCGGATGTCTTTCCAGAGGAATCGCCAGGTGTTCCACCTGACAGGGATGTTGAGTTTGTAATAGACCTCATTCCAGGAACCGTTCCGATTGCTAGAAGACCTTATAAGATGGCACCCCTAGAACTAGCCGAGCTTAAGAAACAACTCGATGAGTCCTTGAAAAAGGGTTTCATCCGACCTAGCTCTTCTCCGTGGGCTTGCCCCGTCCTATTCGTCAAGAAGAAGGATGGTACGGACCGGATGGTTGTAGATTACCGACCTGTCAATTTGGTCACAATCAAGAACAAATATCCACTTCCCAGGATCAACGACCTGTACGATCAGCTCGCTGGATCCTCAGTCTTCTCCAAGATGGATTTGAGGTTGGGCTACCATCAAATCAAAATCAGAAACGGGAACATTCCTAAAACGGCCTTTGTTACTCGTTATGGCCAATACGAGTACACCGTCATGTCCTTCGGTTTAACCAACGCTCCAGCCACCTTTTCTCGGTTAATGAACTCAATCTTCATGGAGTAGTTGGATAAATTCGTCGTGGTTTACCTCGATGGTATACTCATCTACTCCAAGAACGAGGAAGAACATGCCGAACATCTAAGGCTAGTGTTGCAGAAACTTCGAGAGCATCGCCTTTATGCCAAATTTTCTAAATGTGAATTCTGGTTGTCAGAAGTGACCTATCTGGGTCATGTAATATCTGGTAAAGGTATTGCTGTTAACCCTGAGCGAGTTCAAGCCGTCCTTAATTGGACTCCACCTGAATCGGTCAAGCAAGTTCGGAGCTTTCTGGGCTTAGCGAGCTATTGTCGTCGCTTTGTCGAGAACTTCTCCAAGGTTGCTAAACCTCTAACCGAACTCCTCAAGAAAGATAAGAAGTTCGAGTGGACTCCACAATGTGAGCACAGCTTTCAGGAACTGAAAAGACGCCTGACTTCTGCTCCCGTACTGGTACCGCCAGACTTCTCTAAGGACTTTGTTATCTACTGCGACGCCTCGCGACAAGGACTAGGTTGCATTCTCATGCAAGATCGACACGTAATTGCCTACGCTTCACGGCAATTGCACCCACATGAGGAGAATTATCCTACTCATGATCTAGAGCTTGCAGCCGTAGTCTATGCGCTTAAGACCTGGCGACATTACCTCCTCGGTAATCGTTGCGAAATATTCACTGATCACCAAAGTCTGAAGTACATCTTCACCCAACCGGATTTGAATCTCAGGCAAAGACGTTGGGTCGAGTTGATCACAGATTTCGACTTAGGGATAACCTACACCCCAGGGAAAGCCAACGTCATGGCTGATGCGCTAAGTCGTAAATCTTATTGTAACAATCTGATGTTACAACAAAGTCAACCGCTTCTCCATGAGGAATTTCGGAAGCTTAACCTTCACATTGTTCCTCAAGGATTTCTTTCCACCTTGGTGGCGAAACCTACTCTTACGGATCAAATCATTGCTGCCCAGAAGCGAGATAAGGGAATAGCTAAGATCAAGGAGAACATTGCTAGCGGAGGTGCTAGTTGTTTCTCCACAAATGATCATGGTGTTGTGTACTTTGAGAACCGTCTAGTGGTTCCCAAGAACCAGCATCTACGGCAGTTGATCCTTAAGGAGGCTCATGAATCTCCTCTCACTATTCATCCCGGTAGTACTAAGATGTATCAGGACCTACGCCAGAGGTTCTGGTGGACTAGGATGAAGAGAGAAATTGCTCAGTATATTGCTAATTGCGACGTTTGTCGTCGTGTAAAAGCAGAGCACCAACGGCCTGCTGGCACCCTTCAACCCTTAGCTATTCCTGAATGGAAATGGGATAAAATTGGTATGGATTTCATTACCGGTTTTCCCAGGACCAAGAGAGGGAATAATGCTATTTTCGTCGTGGTCGATCGTCTTTCCAAAGTAGCCCATTTCTTACCTGTTCGTGTGAGTATAACCGCTAGTCAGCTGGCAGACTTATACATCTCCCGAATAGTGTCTCTCCATGGTGTTCCTTTGGAAATTAACTCGGATCAAGGAAGTCTTTTTACCTCTCGATTTTGGGAAAGTTTCCAAAATGCTATGGGAACCCGTCTCTCCTTTAGCACCGCCTTCCACCCTCAGTCGAGCGGTCAAGTGGAACGCGTCAACCAGATTCTAGAAGACATGCTTCGAGCCTCTGTTATCTCATTCGGAATGGATTGGGAGAAGTGCCTTCCATTTGCCGAATTCGCTTATAACAACAGCTATCAATCTAGCTTGGGTAAAGCCCCTTTTGAAGTTCTCTATGGACGACGGTGTCGAACACCCCTTAACTGGTCAGAGACCGGGGAAAGACAATTCTTTGGCCCGGATATGATTCAGGAAGCAGAAGAACAAGTTCGCATCGTTCGTGAAAAGTTGAAAACAGCCCAATCTCGTCAAAAGAGTCAATATGACCGAAACCATAAGGCTATGACTTTCGAGGTTGACGAGAAGGCTTATCTTCGGGTCACCCCTCTGAAGGGAACCCATCGTTTCGGTATCAAAGGCAAATTGGCTCCTCGTTACATTGGACCTTTTCGCATTCTCGCCAAACGAGGAGAAGTTGCCTACCAGTTGGAACTACCTTCGCATCTCTCCAGAGTCCACGATGTCTTCCATGTTTCTCAACTCAGGCGTTGCTTCTCGGATCCTATCCGTGAAGTGGACCACGAAACGCTTGATCTCCAGGATAATCTTACATATCGAGAGTACCCCATTCGTATCCTCGATCAGGCCGAGCGTACCACTCGACGCCAGAACATCAAGTTCCTCAAAGTACAATGGTCGCACCATTCTGAGGATGAAGCAACTTGGGAAAGGGAGGATCGTCTTCGACTCGAGTACCCCGCCTTCTTTCCGGAGGAACCCAAATCTCGGGACGAGATTCTTTTGAGTGGGGGTGAGTTGTCACACCCTAGCTAGTCATGCATTAGAGTGTGTGCATCATGTTTAATATTCCATTTAACTTGAAATGGGGATTTGTGAAACCCTCCGAATCATTTTGAAAATAACCCAAATAAAAATTTCTCCAAGAAGGTCCAAGAAAATGCTCATGTTGCTCTCTGAAAATATTGGACAGAGATAAAAATCAAACCAATATTTTTAGTGGCTCATGGACATTTATTTTGGGCATTTGGAATTAATGCATAAATATTTGCATTGGAAATATATTTCTATATATATGAAATATGGTCCAAATATTATGCCATTTCTAAAGGAGCTCTGGAATAATATATCTAGCCCCTGCAAAAATTGGCATAAGTTAAATAAATGATTTAATATATTATTTAAATCAAAACAAATGTCAGAAATTAGAAAACAGAAAAAAATGAAAGGGAGAAGCTTACCTGGGCTCCTCCCTGTGCAGCCCATCCAGCTGGCCGGCCCAGTCAGCAGGCGGCCCAGCCCGTCTCCCTCCTCTGCCGTCTTCGTCCCGACAGAGGGAGGGGAGTGTGGCCGGCGCGCGCGCGCGCCACCGCGCCACGCCACCTCTCTCCCTGCTTGCCTGCCCTCCCCTCCTCGCTCGATGCCCCGGACGACGCCACGCCTCCCCCCTGCTCTCTCTCACTCTCCCCCGGCTCTCCCCTCCTCTCCCTCGCTCTCTCTCTCACACGGCCGAACACCACCGTCGCCTCCGTTCGCCATAGCAGCCATCTCCGGCCACCCCTCGCTCCCCCGACTAGCTCAGAAGCTCCG
>NC_057801.1:741728384-741740361 GCF_018294505.1 Triticum aestivum
CGACGAATTCGTCGTCTCCAGCGCGTCTCCGAGCCCGCTTCGACGCCCACTGCAACCGCGGTGAGCCCCCGAGTCGTTTCCCCCTTCTTCCCGGGTCTCTTTCGACCTCTAGGCCTTAGCCCCACCTTGGCCGAGAGCTCCACGCCGCCGGCGATGTCGCTGTCGTGGCCACGGTCACCGTAGCGCCCAACCGAGCACACTATCGTGCTCCACGCCTCACTAGGAGCACGCAGCACGCACCAACGCCTCCCCAAACACCCTGCAACGCCGACTCCGACCGCACCCGAACTCCGGCCGCCGCTCACGATCTCGCCGTCGACGGTACCGGCCACCCCAAGCTCGGCCACCACCACCGTTCGACGCGCGGGAGCAAGAGCTCTCCAACGAGCCCAAGAACGGCCTCGCCCGTGCCCTGTAGCGCGATCCCGCATCGCGCCGCCGTCTCGGGCCTCGCCGGCGTCACGTCGCCGGTGGGTTTGACCCACCTTGACCACGGCAGGACCCCCCTGAGTCCCTGACAGGTGGGCCCAGCCCTGTAGCTAATTAGGATTAGCGCTAACCACTGTTAGTTAACCCCCTGACACTGACCAGTGGGCCCCAGCGCCACTAATTAGTAATTAGGATTAATTTAACCCTGTTTAACCCCCCTGTCACTGACGTGTGGGCCCCACACGTCAGGTTTGACCTCAGCCAGCCGCAGTTGACCACTGACGTCATGATGACGTCATGCTGGCGCAATAACTATAATTTCTGGATTTAATTTAAATCAGGAAATTCCAGAATATAATTTAAACTTCAAAAATTCATAACTTTTATTCTGTAACTCCAAATTGGACAAATTATATATGAAAAATGATCAGAAAAATCCAATCTATCCATCTGTACTATTTTCATGCATGATCAAACAAGTTAAATTGATGTTTTAAGCAGAACAAGGAAAAGCACTTTAAAAGGCCATATTTGAATTTGAAATTTGAATCCTTGATTCAAATTTGCTCAAACCCTTCTGGTTTTAGTTGCATTAGCCCAACACACTCATATTGCCATGTTTCACGCATGCATCATATTGTTGCACATTGTTTGGTGATGGTTGTGTATCGGTGTACTTTGCGACAGGTTCTGCCTCCGAGGAGTACCGTGATTACCCTAACGAAGAACCGTATCAGTGCATCGAACCATCAGGCAAGCAACCAACCATTTGATCATATCGATACAATCCCATGTTCTCGCTCCTGCTCTCTTTTACCGCATTAAGACAACGCGATTCAAACTGCTGTGTGCTACGGTAGTTGAACCCATTTCCTCTGCATGACCTGTCATTGCCACAGTAACTAGATGAAACCCACTAGCATGTGTAGGAGTTGATTGAGCCATATGTATGTGTTGTTCCTACCTTGCTATGCCTGCTATGCTTAGAGTCGTGTCAGGTCTGGTTCATCTGGGTGATGGGCTAGAGTGAAATGATTATGTCGGTAATGAGAGTGGTGTGGTGAACACGATTTGGTAAAGGTATCGATGAGAGGCCATGTAGGAGTACATGGTGGGTTGTTGCATTGAAGCCGACCTTAAGCACTGAGATCTGTATGCGTGATTTAAGATACAGCTACTACCATGCATTGGGCCCTGAAATATGACCCCGCTCGACTTCTTATTCACCCTAGCTCTCTGTCCAGGAGTTGCAAGTAGTTTCTGGTGTTTGTAGCCTACTGGAGGCCGTGGACAGCGCTGACCGTAGGGGTGGGCTGTGATGCGGTAGGTACGTGGCCGGGTGTACCGAATACCCGTTAGGTATCTCGGGAACCCTGTTCACATCGTTCGGGGCCGTATGGGAAACCCCGGCCGGACTCCCTGCGGATGGAACCTGAATAGGCGATAAACCTGGACTAGAGGCTTAAGTGTTTAGGTAGGTCGTGGTCTACACCCACGTCGGCTTTCGCTTGAAGTCTGCCGAGCACATGTCGTGTGCAGACGCTAAGTGGTGGAAACATGTATGAAGAAGTACACCCCTGCAGGGTTATCATAATCTATTCGAATAGCCGCGTCCGCGGTAAAGGACTACTTGGTTGCCTATACAGTTCATAGACAAGTAAATGGAAACTGTTAAAAGCCTCAAGATAAGTGTGAGTGCCGAGGATGGCTCTTCCGTAGGAAGACGGAGGCGAATCCTCGGTAGTGTATTGAAGTGGTGAGTAGTGGACTCGTGTGCGCAAAACCATTTTCAAGTTGGCGTATCGTAGGATAGCCTAGCCAAGAGTCAAAGCTGGCTTGCTGCAATAACTCCACCAACCCTTCTTGATACTAAGCATGTATGTAGGATCTGATGTAAGTCTTGCTGAGTACCTTTGTACTCATGTTGCTATAATTTACATTTTTACAGAAGACGCTGCAACCCCTTCTGATGGGTTCTATGTAGACGTTGACATCAACGAGTAGGCTAGAGACCCAGGTGGTGACCCTGAGCTTGTGAAGGACCACGTAGTATAGCTAGGCTTTCCAAGCCTCTTTTATTTTATTAGTTGTCTGTACTCAGACAAGTTACTTCCGCTGCTGGTTTGTATGACTGTATGACTTGTATGTTGGGTCGTGAGACCCGTACCTTTGTGTATGTTATGTATGGCTCCCTGAGCCTTAAATAAAGTACTTGTGTCGTAGAGTCATGTTGTGATGCTTCGTTGTATTTGCACATATCGAGCATATTGTGTGTATGATTGAAATGCTTGGTATGTGTGGGATCTGACTATCTAGTCGTTTATCTTTAGTAGCCTCTCTTACCGGGAAATGTCTCCTAGTGTTACCGCTGAGCCATGGTAGCTTGCTACTGCTCTGGAACACTTAGGCTGGCCGGCATGTGTCCTTCTTCGTTCCTGTGTCTGTCCCTTCTGGGAAATGTCACGCTTTGAGTACCGGAGTCCTGTTAGCCCGCTACAGCCCGGTTTACCGGAGTCCTGCTAGCCCAGTGCTACAGCCCGGACCCACTTGCTGATGACCGACACGTTCGAAGCTGGGTCATGGATGCCTGTCCCTGTAAGTCTGTGCCACTTTGGGTTTACGACTAGTCATGTCAGCCCGGGCTCTTTATCATATGGATGCTAGCGACACTATCATATACGTGAGCCAAAAGGCGCAAACGGTCCCGGGCAAAGGTAAGGCGACACCCGTGGGGATACCGTGCGTGAGGCCGCAAAGTGATATGAGGTGTTACCGGCTAGATCGATGTGACATCGAGTCGGGGTCCTGACAAGTCCTACATGGCCTCTCACCGCTACCTTTACCAAATCGTGTTCACACACTTAGCAAACACACAGTAGGACATGTTCATCACTGTTCCAATTCATCCCCGATGAATCAGACCTGACACAACTCTAAGCATAGCAGACATGACAAACAAGCATGAATGAGTAGGCACATCAGGGCTCAAACAACTCCTACTCATGCTAGTGGGTTTCATCTATTTACTGTGGCAATGACAGGTCATGCAGAGGAAAGGGGTTCAACTACCGCAACATGTAACAGTTGAATTGTTGTTGTCCTAATGCAGTAAAAGAGAGCAGGAGCGAGAGAGTGGGATTGTATCGGAATGACCAAGGGGGTTTTGCTTGCCTGACACTTCTGAAGATAATATAGTTCTTCATCAGTGTCAATGAACTCATCATCGGTACCACGTCTACTGAGGGGGAACAATTACCGGCAACAGAGAGGGAACACAATCAATGTAATGCAAAAATATGATGCATGATCATGACATGGCAAAATGAATGTGTTGGCCTACTGCAACTACAACCAGATGGCTTGGGTCATTTTGAACCAAAGGTTCAATCCCAAACTCAAATTATGAATTTAAATAGTGCCTTATCATGTTTTGCACTAAACAACAAGGTTAAGTTGTTTAAACATGTATGAAAATGGTATAGATGGATAGATTGGATTTTTATGATCATTTTTCATATATAAATTATTTCATTTGGAGTTACTGTTGATTTTCTATGAATTTTAGAAGTTTTGGACATTTCTGGAATTTCCTGAACAAAAATTAATCCAGAAAATGAGTTATGGCATCAACACTACGTCAGTGTGACGTCAGCAGGTCAACAGGGGCTGGTCCGGGTCAAACCTGACCAGTGGGTCCCGCATGTCAGTGGTTAACTAAACTAACTAAATTTAGTTAGTCTTAACCTAGGTTAATTAGCAGGGCGGGGCCCCACCTGTCATTGACCCACGGAAGGTCAAACAGGTGTCAAACCGGGTCAAACTTGCCGGAGTTGACCCGGGGCTCGTCGCCGGCAGGGCCAGGGATGGCGGAGAGGTGCGGGTTTCCTCCTCCAGTGACCAAATCGACGGTGGAGAGCGGCTACATGGAGCTGGAGCTCGCGTGCGTCGAGTGGTGGCGGTGGGAGATGCTAGGGTGGCCGTACACGTCGCCGGCGATGACCTTGGCGGTCGTCGGAGTTCGGGCGAGGTCGGCTCCGATGCTAGGGGGGCACGGCGAGGCGCGTGGGAAGTGCTATGGGCTCATGCGAGTGCGGCGGAGATGATGACGTGCTCGGAATCGATCCAACGTGGCTGTGGCCATGACGGCGACGTGCGGTAGCGGCGGCGGGTGCGTCCGAGTTCAGTGCGGTTGCTGTGGTGTTTGAGAGCGAGAACAGAAAGGGGGAGGAGGAAGAGGATCTCATGGGGAGTCGGTTGGAGCAGACGACGAGCTTGGGGAGGGGCCGGAGCAAGCGGGGAGGCGATGGCAATCTCAGTGGACCGAGGTTGAAGAAGACGGTGGGGACGGCGATTCGGGGCCTCCGGCGTCGCTTGGGTTGGTGCAGAAGGCGTAGACGATGGTGGCGAGGCCGATGGATGCGTCGGGGAGGCGAGGATGTGGCTCAGGGCGCGGCAGCAGCGGATGGTGGCGACGGTGACGCTCGGGTGTGCGAGAGGGAGAGGCAAGGGAGAGATGAAGGGGGAGAGTGAGGAGGTCAGGGGGTCCAGAGCGGCGCCGAGGAGGGGCTTCGAGGCGCCTCGGTGAGGCAGGCGAGCAGGGAGGTGCAGCGATGCTCGTGGATACGTCGGGGAGGCGACGGGAGCACGGAGGCCGCGTCTACGGCGAGCGGCGATGACGAGCTCTGCTCGGGCAGAGAGGGAGATAGAGCAGAGGAGAGGATGGGGACGAGAGAGTGAGCGAGGGGGTTCCAGAGGGGTAGCGTGGCAATGTTGGAGGCGTCCAGGCATCGGGGACGCAGGCAGGCAAGGTGGAGGTGGCCGGGGTGCGTGTCGGCGCGCTGCGGCCACGCGCTCGTCCTCCTGGCAAGGAGTAAGACGACAGGGGAAGGGGCCAGGTGGGCTGGGCTGGCCAACTGGGCCGACCAAGTGGGCTGCAGGTAAGCTAGGTAGGTCTTCTACTCTGTTTTAATTTTTGTTTTGTTTTCTTTTTATCTAGTTATTTTGCCACTGCTTGTGAATTCAAAATGAATTCAAACAATGACAAAACACTCTCAATAATTTTATGGTGCTAGATTGACTTTTCCAACAGCACATAAAACATTTCAAAGTTATTTGAAAATATATCCCATATATTATGAATATAATTCCAAATTCAAATACAATAATGATTTAAATTCAGTGCCCAAAATATTCCTTACAAATGTTCATTATTTTTGGTTTGGTGCAAAAGCCTTGCCAAAAATATTAAACAGTTAATAAGAACATTTTGAGAAACACTGACTGCAATTTTCCAGGGTTCTTTGCCCTTCTTAAATTAAATCTTGAGGCTTCCAAATTTCCTCAATTCAGGTTTCAAAAATTTAAACATGATGCAAGCAAGATGCAATACTAGGCAGCACCAGAAGCTAGGGATGTGACAACTCACCCCCACTAAACAAGAATCTCGTCCTAAGATTCAAGCGTAGGGTAAGATGATGGGGGAACGCAACTAATGCAATCTTCACGATCCAGGTTGCACTTCAAATGAACGTTGATTCAGTCACCATCTTTGTCTCGTCGTCTTGCTCTGAGAACTCGAGCCAACATGACAATGAGAGGATAGGGAAAACTCTAAAAGAATTGATCATCTCGGAGATCAAGCAACTCAGGATCAACTCACGGAGTGAGATATAGCAACATCTCTCGAGCTGAGACACGAAGCACACATCTAGAGGAATGGAGTGGAACAGATGACGACGGTTCACTAGGTAGACAACCATTCCACACTTAAGAAGGTGGTGAACGGATGTCAATGTAGCAAGGAGTTGAGTTGCCATGATACCATAACGGGGCACCTTAGGGAAGGTGACTCGTAGAAATATCCCCTTAAGTGGCAAAAAGAATTACCTTTGATTCAGAGATCATTGAAACTCTTTATACTAGCCTAGGGCAATTCTCGAGCGATCGTTTGGAGGGGTTCAGTAGAATGGCATACCCGGATTAGAATGGAGGATGTGGATTACCTTGTTGAAAACAACACAAGGAATGATTTTAGGAACTGAGGACAATCTCAACAGTAGAGAGTGAGTCTACTGTTTGAAAAGTTATAGCGTAACCGAGGAAACTGAGAGCAATCCTAGTTAGTGCCGATGATAACACCTAGCGCTTGTGTGTGCTCTCAAGAACTTGACCGTTTCCATATTCATCAAGGTTTTACCAATATCCGTGTCAAGGATTCTGGCAACACAACGTACTACCATGATGAGCATCGATGGACGATGCAAATGCAGAGGAAGATAATCTTCTCATATTTCACTTTACACTACTAGGGAAAAGGCTAGCAGCAGCGCGGGTTTTAGATGTATCAGTAGCACAAGGATAGGCGCTACTAATAAGGCGCTACAGCTAACACATAGCAGTAGCGCGTGCTAACCGGCGCTACTGCTACACAAGTGTAGCAGCAGCGCTGTTAGCGGAAGCTCGCTACTGCTAGTAGCTCTAGCGCGCTTTGCCTAGACACGCTACTGCTATCGCGGCGCTGCTGCTAACTTTTATACACTCGCTACTGCTAATTTAAGTAGTTTTTTGTTTTTTTGGCATATTTGTTTTGTATTTGAACAGGCTTTATAGAAGAATCTTTAGCACATAGAAATGTCATCATGATACACATACAAATGCCCGCGAGACCACAAATGTAATCATAGCATGTACATACAAATAGTCTCATCATAATCATGATCCAACACAGTGGTATCTTGTCATCATCTCGAAAATAGCGATACATGCAAGTCTCGAATACTTGCAACTACAACAACGTCATCCATCTAAACAAAGGTATACGCAAGAAGAGCTATCACTATGAGTGAGAGCGGAACTATGCAGTACATGAGGTGGCGGTTACGAGTCCTCTCTCGCGCTAGCGTGAACCTCAAGTAACTAGCTTCTCCTTCTTGTCTGCTTTTGAAGCCTTTATGGCTGGCGCCCGTGAACCCATTCACTTGCGCCTGACACTCATGCCACTCGTTGTACACCCCCGGAACCTTCCCTTTGTACACGACATAGCAATTCCATCTCGCCATCAAGAAACTAGGTACCTGTTACAGATGCATGTTCATGAAGAGGATGTACAATCATATATATGCAACAAAATATACTAGAGCAACACCGAAAAAGAAAGGGTTAGCAACTAGATGCAACATATAGTATGCAAATTAATTAACTAGAGGTACGCACGTCATCGTACGCAAACTAACAAAGTAGCGTTATGCAAGTTCGGCAGGGACCGTGGACATCACAAAGTTTCATCGCTACAAAAAGTATACAAGTTCAACCGACACATATCATCATCGTCGGCATCATAAATCACTAGAAGTTCCATCCTTCCATATCATCGAGGATGAACCCTAGCTTCTTGAACAACGTGAGGTCTAGACATTGCATGCCTATGCGAGTTAGGACGTCAGCTCGCGATATAGGGCCGTGGTGGAACATCCCCTTCTCATCGACGACTTCTTTCATGATGATCGTCGCAATGTCGCTTTGGATGCGAAAGAAGTCATCTGTAAGTTTATAATCCGCTTCCCATGAGATTCTAGCCACTTGTGGATATGATTGTCATTTTTGCTGTTAATGCGAAGCTTTTGGTGATCCGTGTTGAACTGAATCATGAGATGGACGATGTAGAATCCATCCTTCTTGCTTGGTTTTGGGACATGGATGCAGGAGAAGTTAGTTTTATGCGCGAAACCCATCTTCTTGTTCCTTTGTTTCTTGATCTGCACGTGGCCACCACTAAAGCTGAAGCCTTGGAGAGCATCATCTAGAATATTCATTATGTGGGTGTAGTCTTTTTTCTCGTAGTCTCTAGAAGAGTCAAAATACACGGCGTGGGAGACTTGTGGGTAAAGAACGATAAGGACGGCGCGCCCATTGCTGCGGGGAAAAGACACCTCAAATTATTCCCCATATGAGAGAGAAGGAATGATTGAAATGTACGAAAGGGTTGTCCGGAACTGACTTACTTTGGATGATAAGGCACGAGGACAATTTCCCGTTCCTTATTTTGTACCATGAAGTTTTGGAGGTACTCCCTAGCAGTTTCACGCTCAAAGTCGCCGAGACTCAAGAAGACTCGTGCATGTAGTACGGATCCGCCACACAGATTTGTGAGACTTCTTCACTCTTCATGACGGAGCTCATATGTAGCGCAAAAAGGCGGACGATTGTAAAATCGAGCCGCCTTGTTAGAAACATATCAAAGATATGGTCAAACCGCAGGAAGAACACCTCCACGGGCCGTGTGTCGATGTAGCACTTCCCCTCAGGCACACGAGCCGCGTATGTCGGATATCCTAGATCCTTTGAGGCTAGTAGGCTTTTCTCAGTCGACAGCACATGGTCGTGCAGTCTCCTGAGATCCCCTGATAGTGCCTCCAGCGGTTTCGGTAGTAGCATCGGCTCGCCCGTGAGATGGAACATGACCGCACCTTTCATGGGTACACGCTCTTCAGAATGCATCGTCTGGCTGTTATGTGCTCTGGCTTGTTTGGAGGCAGTTATCTTCCCCGATCTCTTCCTCTCATTTTTCTTGGGCACACCTTCCAGACCCTTCCTTAACCCCTGCCCCAGTGTTCCCAGGCTAAGAACTGTACGACCCTCGCGCCCGGCTAGTTGAGCCTGTGTTGAGGCGGCATCTTCAGGCGTGTCCTGTGAGGATTTCATGAAGAGAGACTTTTTGCAATCCTTGCTACGACCCTGCCCGGGCATATCATCCATATCCTCATTAGCAAGCTAATAGCCTGATTCGTCATATGGTTGACTCATCATATCTATGTCACAGTCATACGTGTTTGTATTGAGGAAATCCATAGGGTCGACCGCCGTCTCATCATCCATTCTCTGTTCTACAGGAGAAATTACATCAGCCCGTACTATTGCACCCCCTTCATGATGTCGTCCGCCGCTCTTACCCGGCACTACAGGAGCTAGTAATTGCATAGGTGGGGTGGTGGTCTCCGCACATGTTTGTTGATGTGTGGTTATTGGTGTGCTGTCAGCCGGCTCCAGACGAATAAGATTCTTCGGCCATAGCAACACCCAACCCTTGCAACTTCCAATCCGCGGCGGGGTCTCGTCCTCCGCTCCCACATGCTGTACTGGAAGAGGCAAATCCTCGTGCCCCGATTTCACACTGGTCAAGCTAACCCTGAAGTGCCCAGCGGGGATCGGCTGGTTGTGGAACGTGGCTTGCGAGGGGTCCATTATCATCCCCTTTCCTACGTCCACCTTCTGGCCTTTGATCAAGTAGTGTATGGTGCACGGGGTTTCTTTCGCCTGCAAACACATATGTCTATGGCGTAAAACAACCGAAAGGCAACAAAAATGGAATATTATATATATATATATATATATATATATATATATATATATATATTGGTGCGACATGTAATTACCGTGATGGCGTCGAGCTCAGCCAAAGACGAAGGCCCACCTAGCGTGCCTGAGACTGAGGACGGGCTGCTATGAGCGGGAGCGGCTGCGAGAGGAGGCCCAGTTGCGTGAGCAAGTGATGGTGCGATGGTGTTGTTGTTCATGGAGTTGCTCCTGACGAAATTGGGCAACGGGAAATAATGTACCGTCTTGTCTGGATTTTCCTTTGTCCAGTTGATGATAACTGGAACCAAGTTAGTAGCAAAATCATTTCTGCAGGCAGTTACAGCTGCATTGACTGCCTGCTGTAGCAACTCATATTTGTCCTCGGCTGCTTTTTTCACGTCCTCAGCTGCTTTTTTCTCGACCGCAAGCTTCACCTTCGCGTTGATGTCCTCCTGACTAAACTTCTTTTTCTGCTTCCTGGCCTCCGGGCCCTCGTTGTAAAACACCTTCCACGTGGCGCCATCTCCAGCTCCGTGCACACGACCATATTGCGGCCGTTGGCCCAAAGGGAGTCCCTTAAGTTCGTTCAAGGCCCGGTTGAGAGGGGTGCCCCACTTGGGCCTCATCAGAGAAGTAGGGCTTTCGGCTGCAAGCTGGTGTTGCTTCTCTAGTAGTCTAATCAATTTCCTCGTGATCTTGTCCGTGTAAAAAACCTTTTTCTCCTTGTCCCACTTGTAGCGGGCCCTGATGAAGTCACGCTGCAAGGGGTTGGTGAACTTCGCGAAGGGGTCTGGGAGACCCGCGGCTTCACGTTCCGCGTCCTCCTTATCCCATATGGGCCTTTTACCGAGGTAGCCACGGCTTCCGAGGCGATTCTTCCCCGTGTTCCCTTGCTGAAGGCTCTTGAATTTCGCAGCCTTAGCCTTGGCTGCCTCGGTAGCGCAAGTGTCCTTGAACTTTTCGAACTCCTCTTCCGTAAGTGTCGGATTTTCCTCCAGAATCTTGGACAGGGGTTCATCAGCCTCAATAGCTCATTTCACCCTCCCTTTCCAGGAGGCCAAATCATTGCTGAACATGCCCATGGCATGATTTTTAATCTTTTTCATCTTCGGATCATCCCACGGTTGTTCTATGTTATCATCCCGGTCGGGGAACTTGAATCTCTTGTGCAACTTCGTTAGGAGCAACTGCGTCAAATGTTCTTTACTCCTTAAGTCATCGTCGTTGATGCTCGCGCATTCCTGTAGGATGCATCCTACTTGGTTCCCATAGCACTTGCGAGGTTCTTCCGGCTCTAACGGCTCAAACTTGCCAGTTGCCATCTTTGTGATCACAAGTCATCCAATCCCTAGTTTGTTAGGTTTTCGTATCCTCTGCTTTCTATGCTTCCTCTTTTCGGTAGCGGCATCGGGGCCGGTACCATCCCCGCCGGTATCTTCCCCGCCGGTACCTTCCCCACCGGTCTCGGCGCCGCCATCGGTGCCGGCGCCGTCGGTGTCGATGTCGGCGTCAGTACCATCATCGAGGCCGACCTGCAAACCTTGCTTAGCAGTCAAATAGTCGAGGTAGTCTTGTTCACCCTCATAATCCATCTCGTCTGCATCTTGGTCAAAAGGCCCAGTTTCTTCGTTGTTCGACATGTTTCCTATGATTAAGTGTCCTCATTTATTTCTAAAAGTATGAATAAATGAGAAATGACATAAAAAGAAATCTATGTGCCAACACTCGATATGCCAACTATGTAGCACAAATCATGCCTCTATTCACGAGAAATTTCGGCATGACCTTTGCTAAAAAATTGGACATATCGAGCGCCTGAAATTCACCGGAACGGAAATGAATCAACATTCCGGCGTAACATAGGCCACTCGGATCATTTTCCAAACATGACATGTCCAAAACATGACATATCCACATATCACATGTCCAGTTCAAATTTGCATATAAATTCAGCTAATTTTGAAACCTAGCTAAATTCATAACTAAATAGATAACCTAATAACAGACTGCCCTAACTAAAACCTAAGTAAATTAACCGAAGAACCCTAGCAGAGAGAGGGGGGGTTTACAGAGGGTGCAGGGGCGAGGAGGCAGGCCCGACGACGGCCGAGGTTGGGAGGGGAGGAATCAGAGGAGGGAGGCGAGGGGCGACGGGTCGGGGGCGAGCGCGCCGGGGTCGGGGGCAAGCGCCGGC
>NC_057801.1:741740894-741745448 GCF_018294505.1 Triticum aestivum
GCGAGCGCCAGGGTCGGGGTCGGGGGCAAAGGCCGGGTCGGGGGCGAGCGCCGGGGTCGCGGGCGAGCACCGGCGCCGGGGTCGGGGGCGAGCGACGGGGGAAGAGTGATTGGGGATTTGGGGGGAAAAGGTGGGATGAAGCAGGGATAGTGAGAATTTTGGGTTAAGTGGACGTAGCAGCAGCGCGTATGGACAAAACGCGCTGCTACTACCTTCAGTAGGTGTAGCGGTTTATATGAAATGCGCTACTACTACCTTCAGTAGCTGTAGCGGTTTATACGAAATGCGTTGCTACTACTACTGCTAGTTTTCCTTTTTCTTTTCCTTTATTTTCTCCCACTTTTATTTCCCGAGAGCAGTGAACGAAGGGAGGGCGATATATATTGCATCATTTGACAGTTAAATATGTATGCAAAATAGGAACATATATATTACATCATTGGACCCATGCATAATAATGGCTAAGTGTGTATACAAAATAGGAACATATATATATATATATATATATATATATATTACATCATTTGACCGATAACAAACGGTTCCTCAGCGCTGACATTTTCGTTTTTGAGTCAGCTTCTTTCCCTTCTTGTTCGTCGAAGAATAATTGAGCCCCTCATTGTGACTTTGCCTTTTCCGGAGTATGATTTTTCTTAGGTAATGTAGTATTGATTCTTCTTTTGACGTATACTTCATCATCATCGTCATCTTCCCTCATTGGGTTGCCGTACTGATCATAGTCTTCCTCGTTGGCGACTCCATCCATTCCAATGATGTTCCTTTTGCCTCTCCTCACGACAACACGACTGGGATTGCCTGGGTCGGTTATGAAGAAGCATTGTGTCACGTGCTTAGCGTGTACCCATGGCTCGTTTTTTGCGATAGCGTCCACGGTAGCGCTCTTGGCGTCGGGTATACTCATGGTAGTGAAAATCCGGTTTTCTCTTTCGACATTCTTTGCCCATCTGACACGGAACATCGTCGTGTTGTGCAGTCTAGAGTAGTCAAGCTCCCAGATCTCCTCGACCCTTCCATAAAATTGTTCTGTTGCGCCATTGTCGCTGCCGGTCATGCATTCCATCGTCACACCTGAGTCCTGATCATCACTGTCCATATCTTTGGCCTCCGTGTAGAACGTGTATCCGTTGATATCATATGCCTAATAGGTTACGAGGTTGGGCGAGGGGCCATGTGCTAAGGCGTATATGAGCAATCCGTCCTTAGAGCCCTCCTCCGGGGGATTAGCAATACTATGCTCTTTGAACCAATGCAGGAAAGTGGAGTTGTGCTCTCTAGTGACTTTGGCGTTCGTCCTGCATACCCCCCGGTCACGATACTTCTTTGCGATAATTTCTTTGTGCAGTGCCACGAAAGGATCTACCTCATCTAGGTGTTGTAGCACTAACAAGTTTACTCTGTCAAAGTCGATGCGTCGATCTGAGTATGCCACGTGCAGTTCCCTGTGACCGTTGCAGTGACCATCTCCTTCGAGCCTCCCATCGTGCTTGTTAACGGGCAAACCAACACTAACATCAGGCGGCTGGTCTGCGCCATATAGAAAATTCTCACAGAAAGAGATGCACTCTTGTGCCAAATAGCCCTGGATGATGCTTCCATCCGGACGGGACATGTTACGAACGAATCCTTTGATGATCCCATTCATCCTCTCAAACAGCATCACATTGTGCAGGAATGACGGCCCGAGGTCTATTATGTCATCCACAATATGGACACACAGATGCACCATCACGTCAAAGAATGCGGGCGGGAAGTACATCTCAAGCTCATTCAGTATCACAACGATCTCTTCCTGTAGCCTTCGGAGTTGCTTCACACTGATCGACTTTCGATAGATGACGTCGAAAAAGTTGCAGAGACCAATAAGCGTGTCACGGACGTGCTTGTCCATTATCCCTCTAAGGGCAACAGGTAGTATTTGCGTCATCATCACATGACAGTTATGAGACTTCATCCCGCTGAACCTTTTCTTGTCCGTGTCTAGATATCTGCTTATCTTGCCACAGTAACCGGAACTAACTTTGACTCCGGTAAGGCACTTAAAGAATTGATTGATCTCAGCCTGACTTAAGGTGAAGCAAGAAGGGGGGCAATAATCCTCTTTCTTTATTTTCTTGCCCTTCTTCTCCCGCGCCTCTGTCTCTGTCTCTGTCTCGTCTGACATTTTACGGGGCAGCATGTGTAGATCTTCCCTGATTTTCAAATCTTGCAAGTCTTTTCTTGCCTTCGGCCCATCCTTGGTCTTATCCGGCATGTTCATCAGTGTTGCGAGCAAGCTCTCAAGGACATTCTTACAGATATGCATTTGATCAAGGCAATGAGGTGTATCGAGTTTGTGCCAGTACTCCATGTCCCAGAACACAGACCTCGTCTTCCATACCTTCAGCAGCGGCTCCAGCGCCTTTCTCATCGTCTTTCCCGGCGCGGCGCACTCCTTCTAGTTTTTCAACAGCTCATCGATTTCGGCACCGCTCCGCTTACGTGGAGGTCCTCGATGCTCAGCATGACCATTGAATAGATCTCCACGGTTTCTCAACGGGTCATCCTGTTCAAGCCATCTTCGATGCCCCATGTACACGATTTTCCCAGACCCGTCATCTTTCCTTGACATTAGCTGCTGAGACGTCGTATCATCCATGCACCGCGTGCATCCGCAATATCCATGGCACACTTGGCCTGCCACATATCCGTAACCGAGATAGTCCTGCACTATCGTGATCAGCACGGCTCTCATGTTGAAATACTCACCTTTGCTGGCATCCCATGTCTTGGCCGGTGTTTTCCATAACGTGTCTAACTCCTCTTGAAGTAGCCCCAAATACAAATTAATATTATTTCCTGGTTGTTTTGGCCCTTGAATAAGCATGCTCATGTGAATGTACTTCGATTTCATGCACAACCAGGGGGGGTTGTACATCCATACAAACACGGGCCATGTGCTATGGTTGGTGTTCTGGTTGCCAAACGGATTCATGCCATCGGTACACGCACCGAGCACGATGTTCCTTGCATCACATTCAAAATACCGATAGAAGCTGTTCAACACTCTCCACTGGCTTCCATCCTTCACGTGTCTCAGCTTCGGATCATATCCATCATCGGGCTTCTTCCTCTCCGCATGCCAGCGCATTAGCTTTGCTTCCTTGGGATCTACAAAATACCTCTAGAGACGGGGAGTGATCGGTAATTACCATACAACTTTCTAGGGACATTTCTTCCCGGCCTTCTTGTATCGAGAAGCATTGCACACCGGATAGCTTGTTTTTTCCGCGTGCTCCTTCTGATAAATTATGCAATCGTTGATGCATGCATGGTATCTAACGTGTGGCAGATTAAGAGGGCACACGATCTTCTTGGCCTCATCAACACTAGTAGGACATAGATTACCCGCAGGAAGAACAGCCTTTATGTACTTGAGATGCTCATCGAGGCTAGTGTCGGTCCATTTGTTTTTAGCCTTCGTCTTCAGGAGTTGGAGCGTGAAACTCAAGCGGGTCACCTCAGGATTGCAACCATCATACAATGGAGTGTTCGAGTCTACCACCAGTTGCTCCATCTTAGCCTCCTCTCTAGAAGCAGCTCTCTCAGTACTCGTCTCCTTGCGAAGCAATGCTTGAACATGAGGGTCCCGCACGATTGAACTTAGTACCGACGAACTCTGCTGCATGGAGTCCATGTCGTTCTCTCCGCCGCCATGTCCGGCCCCTTCTCCTCCGCCATGTCCGGCCCCTTCCCCGCCGCCATTATCGATCATCTCTTTGTCTTGCCCCGTGTCATCATTGCCTACCCCGTCGGCATCCTCAACATCGTCATCCTCATCTTCAATTATCCACCGAGTATAGCCATCCATGAAACTAGTCATGAGTAGGTGTGCTTCGACACGACCATCGTCATGGGGATTGAGCCAAACTATTCCTTTGCATTTTCGACACGGACATAAAACCTCTGTCCGGTTATTTTCTTTCATGTCCTGCACCGCCGATCGCAACCACCTGTCCACTATCGTCAACTCTGCACGGTAATAATAAACAAATTGATTATAAAAATGCATGCATGCATCAAAGTCATACAAAAATTGGGCATGACCGTCCCTAAAAATAGGACATAAATGGATCTAGAGTTTGCCCGGAATTCGCCGAAACGGAAATAAATCGACATTTCGGCAAAACATAGGCAACTCAAAAGCACAATTTGGCGTCAACTCATGCCACACACACAATTTCCACAAACATATCACACACACACATAAACATATTTCCATTTTGCAAAAGCATGAAATTTTCATCACCTCTATCTCGAGATCGAGCACACGGTGGAGATGATGTTGTAGGGAGATCAAAAGTGCACAAAGCTCTTCTTGACAAAGATAGATCTAGTTAGGGGGCAAATAGGTCACTTAACTAAATCCTACATCTACCTAGCTACCTAATTTGGGAGGAGACAACTTCAACTAGTGGAGGGGAAAGGAAAAAGAGAAAGGAGATGCATTAATGGAGGTGGTGTAGTTAGGTAGGAGTAATGAAGAGAGAGAAAGGT
>NC_057801.1:741745679-741771283 GCF_018294505.1 Triticum aestivum
TGGAGGGGAAAGGAAAAAGAGAAAGGAGATGCATTAATGGAGGTGGTGTACTTAGGTAGGAGTAATGAAGAGAGAGAAAGGTGGATAGAAGAGAGAGAGTAATGGGGGAGAAGTATTGAGGAAGAAGAAGAGTGAGAGTGGGAGCATGTGGGGGAGGTAGGGGAAAGGGAAGAGAGGAGGGGGAGGGGAGGGACGGGTGGGGAAAAGGTGGTGGATTGGTGCGGGTTAGCAGTAGCGCGGGACCTAAAACGCGCTGCTGCTAAGGAATTAGCAGCAGAGCGCTTTGGGCGACGGCGCTATTGCTAACAGGGACAAAAAAGTGTGCCAATTTGAAATTTAGCAGCAGCGATTTCAGAAAAAGCGTGCTACTCCTACATCCGTAGCAGTAGCGCGGTTCGCACCATCGCGGTACTGCTAAATGGAGTTAGGTGGACACCACCGGTCGATATTTGTAGCAGCGCGGTTTACACCGAGCGCGCTACTGCTAAAATCTTATCAGTAGCGAGTTTCCCGCACACGTGCTTCTACTAATTAGCAGCAGCGCTCCTTTTTGAGCCGCGCTGCTGCTAAGATTCCGTGTATAGGCTTTTCCCTATTAGTGTTAGCGGGGCCAAGGGAACAAAATCTGGATGATCGACCGAGAGACATTTAGCACTCCACTTCTAATGTTCTCCTTGATGTGCTAGTGTATCCCATTCATAGATATGGTTTGATATCTAGAACATCAAGTAAAAGGTCGGACTTCGGGAACACAAAAATCCATAAGAGACAACTAGGGAGTAAATCCAACGAAATCCTTATGGGGAGGTGGCCAACTTCCTCAATCAAGATACTACAATAATAGGTCTTCCAGCTGGGTGTGTTGGCCATGATATCCACTTTACCGGGTTACAGAGAGACCAATATTATAATTCTTGGGACACGTTCCAACCATCACATCTGCCTAAGATTCAGATCTGGTTGGTGTCAGGATATACCAGACTCATCAAGTCTAGAAGGAAAAATGAAAGTTTGCAACACAAATCGACGAGATGGCGTTGCGAGATTCTCGGAAAATGAACTACGATAGCAAGCTCCAAAACATGAGCTGGTTCTGCTATGTACATGTGAACACATTGTGCCAGACAAGCATGGCCACGTAGTAGTCTTATAATAAAACACTACCGAGTTCAGGTGGGGAACCATCATCGAGGATATCGAAGTCCTTGATTAAGCCCGGGTTATCTCTTAAAAGGAACTCCTTCTCCTGGAACAAATCAGTCAGTGGCTTGGTGTGCTAGGGAATACATATGGAGTGGACGTAGCGAGCCTGTCAGACCATAGCATACTTCGCACATGCATGACTGACTTGGGATGGTTCCAGATGAAGCAACATTGACTTCTTGAGGTCACGGCGGCAACTTGCATCAGATGTACGTGAATCTGAGAAAGTCACTTCTTTCATCCAACACATGCTTCATGAACGGGACATGAAGATAATGCTTATAGAAGTTTCCAACACTAGCTGGATGTTCAACACGAATCATGAGGGGGAACAAAATGCCGTTGATGGGCTCAACAGCAACTCATCAGAATTTCCATATCACTGGACTTCCACCATCATGTGAACAATGTGATAGTATTGGTCAGACCAAAGGATATAACGGTGTATGCTCGAGGAAAATCCACGAGTAAGACAACATTACGATCATCGTTGGTTCTGATTTGATTTTATAATAGCCCATACCCCAAATCAAAGGTCGGATAAAATGATAGGTCCATTAACTGATCACGAGTCGATGAAAATATCAACTTTCTTTAACACACATACAAGATATCCCTTAAAATGAACCAAGTCAGACAAGCTTTTATCCTCCAACTCTCCAAGTTGTTGTTTAGCTTAGCCAACTAGCACATGTGTATCCAACATGGATTCTTGGAGAAAGGGTGGTTTCGAAAACCAACTTGATCACGAGCTCAACACAGCGATCAGGTGACAACCTAGCGATACTTCCGAGAAGATATTCGGAAAATCACGAACCACCAATATGCTATTAAGCTCGAGAACAATCTTGCTTTTCAGGGCAAGACGAGATGATCAAATAAGCAAGGGATTGGCATATCCCTAACTCATTGATCGAAAGGTGCACCGAAAATAAGGACTAGGTAGCACAATTTATCTTAGAATGATGATTCAAAACCAACACGCTAAGAATGAAATTATTGTCCTTTAACTACCAAGCAATGGAGTTGCTAGGAGTATAAATTTCACACATCATGATTCACATGTCGGCATTCCGGTTGCAACAACACGGGAGCCGAGAAATGAATAATGAGGGCGAGAAGTATCACTGTATCAAGAGTTCATAGGATGGTGTGCAATTCCCATGATATTCTTGATATAAAGATGGTAATACTCCAAGGTAGGACAGAGCAAGAGCTAGATTAGCATTTTGATCTGCGGAACACAACTACTTTGACTCAATTCTAGATATGGATGAGGTACTGGAGTTTGTTTCTCCTAGTCATTCCAGAATAGAATGGCTTGACGGACCACAAGAATAATAGGCATCGATAACACGAATGCATAACTAGTCCTGACTATCAATTGATAGACAGGGGTCAGAATACAACTACAGAGGGACAACTCAAAGGAACATAACACTTTCTGAGTTGTGGATCCATGGATTAGCATGTCGAACGAGTTCAACATATTTCTTCCGGATAACCCATGCGGAGAAGGTAGAACTGGCAGAATCACAATGTAGAATGAAGGACCCATTAAGAGCACTCTTGTTGTAATCTCTTGGTTCAAGAACTTCTGCCATACGCAGTTCATGGCATTTGGAAGAATGATATACCACGGACCTCGAGGACTATCACAAAGGTTACTAATATCCTAAAGGAACTAGCAAACACTATCAACATGAGGTAAGTAGGGTGAATCTCGGGTTCAAACCCAGGAATAGAATACCTACTACTAAGTGGCATCACGAGATGCTTTCGAGAATGATGGCCAGAATCATCACACTGGGAACACAAAGCATGGCTAGATTACTAGGTGATACTCTAGACACCTAGGGTCATAATAATATCTCCAACATAAATGTTGAGGCAATGAAATACCTCAACACACTGATTAGTATGGTTAATCTGGCCCAAAGGGACATCGGGAATAGGAGGAAGGGATTTGCAAATGCATCAGATTATTAGAAACCTGGGGTGACTCGGACAGCATAACGGCTGTAAATGCTCAAACAGATTTGAGACAAGCTACAAAAATGGTGGCATAACCACTCAACATCATAATATCAAGGTTCCAAGACCAACTATGAACAAACGAAAGTAGTAGGGACTGAACTGAGGCTTGAATCTAACAATCTTATAAGTCTACGGATTAGTAACACGTGATCCTGATAGAAAGAAGAGAGAGCCTAGTTTCTTAACCCCGTAGGAAAGATAAGATGACTTAGATCAGAAGGGCATAAGGTATAAGGAGTAAAAAGAGCCTTACGTTCCATCCCACAATCAATTCCCTTGGATAACTAAAGCATTTCTAGACTCAACTTCGACCAGTTTGGCTTGGTAATCCTACAGGCAGTTAAGCTCTGATACCAAAGCTGTCAGGACCCCGATCCTATGCCACACCGATCTAGCATGTAACACCTCATATCACTTTGCGGCCACACGCACGGTATTCCCACGGGTGTCGCCTTACCAGGCCTGGGACCGTTTGCGCCTTTTGGCTCACGTATATGATAGTGTCGCTAGCATCCATATGACAAAGAACCTGGGCTGACATGACTAGTCGTAAACCCAAAGTGGCACTAACTTACAGGGACAGGCATACATGACCCAGCAACAAACGTGTTGGTCATCGGCGAGTGAATCCGGGATGTAGCAGCTGGGCTAGCAGGACTCCGGTAAACCGGGATGTAGCAAGCTAACAGGACTCCGGTATACACCGCGTGACATTTCCCCGAAGGGACAGACACAGGAACGAAGAAGGACACATGCTGGTCAGCCTAAGTGTTCCGGAGCAGTAGCAAGCTACCAAGGCTTAGTGGAAGCACTAGGAGACATTTCCCGGTAAGAGAGGCTACCAAGGATAAACAACTAGATAGTCAGATCCCACACATACCAAGCATTTCAATAACATACACACAATATGCTCGATATGTGCAAATACAACATGGCATCACAACATGACTCTACAACTCAAGTATTTTATTCAATAGGCTCCGAGGAGCGAGATATTACAATCATGGGTCGCATGACCCAACATTCAGAGCATACAAGTCAAAGCACACACGGAAGCTTAACATGTCTGAGAACAGACAACTATAAATGGAAAAGGCTGAGAAGCCTGACTATCTACCAGATCCTGCCGAGGGCACAAGATCGTAGCTTAGGTAACAAGCTAAACATCGAAGTCCACATGAAACTACTAGTGGGACTGAAGTCTCTCTGCAAAAACATAAAATAGGCAAACGTGAGTACAAATGTACCCAACAAGACTGACATCAGAACTATTTACATATGCATCATTATCAACAAAGGGGATGGTGGGGTTTAACTGCAGCAAGCCAGCTTTGACTCGGTGGCTATCTTGAACTACAACTGCAAGTAACTCTTTTGAGGTGGCGCACACGAGTCCACATATTCACCATATCAATACACCACTATGAATCCGCTCCCGTCTCCCTACGAGAACGCCATCCATAGCACTCACGC
Source organism: Triticum aestivum (assembly GCF_018294505.1). Classification (NCBI taxonomy): domain Eukaryota; kingdom Viridiplantae; phylum Streptophyta; class Magnoliopsida; order Poales; family Poaceae; genus Triticum; species Triticum aestivum. The sequence continues at coordinate 741,750,393 of NC_057801.1, forward strand.
TTATCTTGCGCATTTTTGAGTATCCACTTTCACTTGTCAATGAACTGTATAGGCAACCCAGAAGTCCTTTACGGCGGACACGGCTATTCGAATAGATGATGTTAACCCTGCAGGGGTGTACTTCTTCACACACGCTCTCGCCACTTACCACCATGTACACATCGTGTATCTCGGCAACCTTCAAGCGGAAGCCTGGCAAGGGAGTCGGCCACGACCTGACTAACCACACAAGTCTCTAGTCCAGGTTTATCGCCTATTCGGGTTCCATCCGCAAGGAGATCCGGCCGGGGTGTCGCTCACGACCCCAAATGATGTGAGCAGGGTTCCCAAGCCCACCATCTGGATGCCACTTGGTACACTGTGCCATTGTGCCTAGTCTGTCCCAAGCCCACCTCTACCGGGTGCCACTTGGTAGACTACTAACACCACCTACAAACACCGGAAACTAGTTGTGACTCCTTGACAGAGATCAAGTCGGTTAATAAGTCGAGAGAGTCAATTAAGGATCCCAATGTGTGGTAGTAGTTTTCCATGGATCACAAACACAGAACTCAGTTCCTGAGGACGGCTTCAATGAGACAACCCACCATGTACTCCTAGATGGCCTCTCACCGCTACCTATCCCAAATCGTGTTCACACACTTAGCAAACACACAGTAGGACATGTTCATCACTGATCCAATTCATCCCCGATGAATCAGACCTGACACAACTCTAAGCATAGCAGGCATGACAAACAAGCATGAATGAGTAGGCATATGAGGGCTCAAACAACTCCTACTCATGCTAGTGGGTTTCATCTATTTACTGTGGCAATGACAGGTCATGCAGAGGAAAGGGGTTCAACTACCGCAACATGTAACAGTTGAATCGTTGTTGTCCTAATGCAGTAAAAGAGAGCAGGAGCGAGAGAGTGGGATTGTATCAGAATGAACAAGGGGTTTTGCTTGCCTGACACTTCTGAAGATAATATAGTTCTTCATCAGTGTCAACGAACTCATCGTCGGTACCACGTCTACTGAGGGGGAACAATTACCGGCAACAGAGAGGGAACACAATCAATGCAATGCAAAAATATGATGCATGATCATGACATGGCAAAATGAATGTGTTGGCCTAGTGCAACTACAACCAGATGGACTTGGGTCATTTTGAACCAAAGGTTCAATCCCAAACTCAAATTATGAATTTAAATAGTGCCTTATCATATTTTGCACTAAACAGCAAGGTTATGTTGTTTAAACATGTATAAAAATGGTACAGATGGATAGATTGGATTTTTTCTGATCATTTTTCATATATAAAGTATTTCATTTGGAGTTACGGTTGATTTTCTATTAATTTTAGAAGTTTTGGGCATTTTCTGGAATTTCCTGAACAAAAATTAATCCAGAAAATGAGTTATAGCGTCAGCACTACGTCACTGTGACGTCAGCAGGTCAACAGGGCTGGTCCGGTCAAACCTGACCAGTGGGTCCCGCGTGTCAGTGGTTAACTAAACTAACTAAATTTAGTTAGTCTTAACCTAGGTTAATTAGCAGGGCAGGGCCCCACCTGTCATTGACCCACGGAAGGTCAAACAGGTGTCAAACCGGGTCAAACTCGCCGGAGTTGACCCGGGGCTCGTCGCCGGCAGGGCCAGGGACGGCGGATAGGTGCGGGTTTCCTCCTCCGGCGACCAAATCAACGGCGGAGAGCGGCACGTGGAGCTGGAGCTCGCGCGCGTCAAGTGGTGGTGGTGGGAGGTGCTGGGGTGGCCGTACACGTTGCCGGCGATGACCTTGGCGGTCGTCGAAGTTCGGGCAAGGTCGGCTCCGATGCTAGGGGGGCACGGCTAGGCGCGTGGGAAGTGCTACGGGCTCGTGCGAGTGCGGCGGAGACGATGACGTGCTCGGAATCGATCCAACGTGGCTGTGGACACGATGGTGACGTGCGGGAGCGGTGGCGGGTGCGGCCGAGTTCAGTGCAGTAGCTGTGGTGCTTGAGAGCGAGAACGGAAAGGGGGAGGAGGAAGAGGAGCTCACGGGGAGTCGGTGGAGCAGATGGCGAGCTCGGGGAGGGGCCGGAGCAGCGAGGCGGCGATGGCAATCTCGGCGGACCGAGGTTGAAGAAGACGGCGGGGACAGCGATTTGGGGCTTGCGGCGTCGCTTGGATCGGTGCAGAAGGCGTAGACGATGGTGGCGAGGCCGATGGATGCGTCAGGGAGGCGAGGAGGTGGCTCAGGGCGCGACAACAGCGGATGGTGGCGACGGTGACGCTCGGGTGTGCGAGAGGGAGAGGCAAGGGAGAGACGAAGGGGGAGAGTGAGGAGGTCAGGGGGTCCAGAGCGGCGCCGAGGAGGGGCTTCGAGGCGCCTCGGTGAGGCATTCGAACAGGGAGGTGCGTCGATGCTCGTGGATATGTCGGGGAGGCGAGAGGAGCACGGAGGCTGCGTCTACGGCGAGCGGCGGCGACGAGCTCCGCTCGGGCAGAGAGGGAGAGAGAGCAGAGGAGAGGATGTGGACGAGAGAGTGAGCGAGGGGTTCCAGAGGGGTAGCGTGGCAACGTTGGAGGCGTCCAGGCGTCGGGGACGCAGGCAGGCAGGGTGGAGGTGGCCAGGGTGCGTGCCGGCGCGCTGCGGCCACGCGCTCGTCCTCTTGGCAAGGAGGAAGACGACAGGGGAAGGGGCCAGGTGGGCTGGGCTGGCCAACTGGGCCGGCCAAGTGGGCTGCAGGTAAGCCAGGTAGGTCTTCTGCTCTGTTTTAATTTTTGTTCTGTTTTCTTTTTATCCAGTTTTTTTGCCACTGCTTGTGAATTCAAAATGAACTAGCAGAGTGACCCGCGCATTTGTGCGGCTAGATTTTAATAATGTATGTACATATGCTATTTTAGATTTTGATAGGGTCAGCTCATAAGTTTTTCGTTATTTTCATATATGAATATGCTATATGCAATGTTATTGTGTTAAGTAAATAACTGATAATTCGAAACTAATTTATGTGGCGATAAAATTATCATTTATATATTAGCAGCTAAATTTAGGAAGTTATGCAACACACATTCTAGTGGCTCCTAGTCTACTTTTGTATTCATAATCGGCTGACAATGTCGCCAAGGAATGCTTGATTCTGTATGATATTTTAATAATATAAATAAACTTCAACCAAGAAATCAACCTAAATATGGATGTCTTACATTCGAACATGATTTTTTTCTTCTTCCGTGCGCCTCATCATTAGCGGGGCAATCTTGCCTGTAGTTTTATTACGTACTGTCATACTTAGTATTTTTAAAAATTTAAATATATATTTTTTTAAATAAACTTCAACCAAGAAATCAATCTAAATATGGATGTCTTACATTGGAACATGATTTTTTTTCTTCCTCCATGCGCCTCATCATTAGGGGGGCGTTCTTGCCTGTAGATTTAATACATAATGTGATGCTTAGTATTTTTTCTAATTTAAATATGGATTTTTTTTCTTCCTCCATCAGCTAACGATCTTTCTTATTCGTATAATACATATTATCATTTCATAATATAAATAAACTTCTACCAAGAAATAAGTTTAAATATGAATTCTTTTTCTTCCTTCGTCAACCAACTTTAATTCTTATTCGGATATATTCATCAATACATTGACGTTTTCATATGTTGAAATATAGATAAAGATTTATAGAAAGTTGAATTCAAATGAGACCGATTACTTAGCTTCATAGAATCGTTTTTGGTATTTTGTTCAAAGCACTAATTTTTTGATATCCTTAAGAAAATCATACTTATATTTCTATTGACTCTCTACGCATCAATTTACCACTGCATCTATCTTTCGATGGACAGTGTTCTTTTTATCAAAAAAAGTGTGGTGTCATCAATGTAGATTACTTATTAGAACTTCAGAAAATAAATTTCAAAATGGCATATATGTTTTTTTTTTGCATTCTTACTCTGTATTCTCTATGTACCTCGGTCATTTGTTCCATTACCTCCTTAATATCATATCTTCTTGAGGTCACCGCTCTTGAATCAACATGACATACTTGGATTCTGTGGGTAAGCCCGGTGACATGTCTTTTTGGCGATAAAATTACACTTTTTTTGTAGTTTCCAATCCACAATTTTAACTTACGATTTCCATTTATAATACGTCAAAAAATAAATGACATATTGCATAAATGTATTTCTGCAGTCAATATGATGTTGTTATTGCATGCCCAAACATGCAATTTTGCCGGTATTAGTGTAAAGAATGTAAAATATTTCTTTTATGTATGCCTCTTATAATTTGAAGAATTATGTATTTTTGTTTCGTATGTACATTTACTTTTACTTGATCCTACTCAGACTATTTTACAATGAAAAAATCTTAATAAATAATATCAACGATTGTTATTAGCAACTCAAAAAACCATTGTAATTAGAAGACACGTCATAATTATTTTTGAAAAAACATGTGATTTTGGCACTTCGATGTTCACGTATTTTCAGTCCATTCATGATTCATTGCTGCTAACGTCCTAATGTACGCGTACATTATGATTAAACAAACTTTTATTGATAATTTGTCGGTCCAAAAATTTATGCTATCTATGTACACATGTATTTTTTATGTGGGTAGGGGAAGTTTTCTTGCCCGTGGATAAAAACATTTGTTATCGCAATGTGAAGGGATGCTCAAAAAAAATATCCAATGTGAAGGGCTAATGTTTTAAAAGAGGTTTGAATTGATTAGTTTGTTAAAATCAGAACTTTTTTTCCTAATTAAAACCGGCACCGTGGTAGTATTGCGGCCGGACTCTGGGCGCTCAAGACTCCTTTTTTATGCCAGCCGCGTTTTTCTTCAGTTGTTTGGCAGTCGTGTGTTTTTATAGAAGCTGGCAGCCATGATCTTTTTCTTTGGGTGGAAGCTGGCAGCCCTACTTTATAGGGAAATGTTTACGATCGGCACGCCGGCCGAACGTTCAGCCGGACGCTCGCTGTGCGTTAGATCCATATGGATGGAACGCATCAGCTCGACCTTTTCTGGGTCTATGCACCGCTTTTAGCCAGCCTTATCTTCTCAGTTCTCACCAGAACACCGTCCTCCACTCGTTTTCTTTCCTGTCTCTCCTTCGTTCTTCCCAAATCGATCCCTTTTTAGCTCCCCTCGCCATGAACTCCACACCACCATGGATGCAGCCTTCAAGCACCCCCCCTCCCTCCCCTCTCTACCTCCCTACTGAAGCGCGTCCTCACCACCTAGGTGGCGACGAGCTGCTCTGTGCCCTCCCCCGTCCCTGTGAGCTTGAGGCGACGGCGCTCGCACACCATGCGGACGTGACACCATTTTTTTGCAAGACGCCATACTTCTTGCTATGACTTTGTTTTTTATTTTTAGCTGGTTGCAACTTTTTGATTTGTCGGTTCCAGCTTTTTATTTTGCCGGTTGTAGCAATTTCATCCATGAGCATCAATCTTTGATTCGTTGGTTCCAACATTTTTTCCCATCGGCAGTAGCTTTTCACTTTGCTGGTTCCAACTTTTGATTTCGCCGGTCACAACAACCCCCCTTTTTCGAGAGTAGCAAATCTTTGATTCATAGGTTGTAGCATTTTATTTCGTCAATAGTAGCTTTTTGCTGGAGGAAGGGGATCGATGAAGAATTTTTTGGCTACAACCATGTACCACAGAAGCTTCAACCATGTGTGCTGCGAGCTGTGTACACTAGAGCTACAACCGGAGACGCCCGTCGCCGACGAGGCTGCAACCAGCACGGGCGGTGCAACCGGTGTCCAGCGAGCTGCAAGCGACACAACGGCAAGCTTCAAACCTTGTGGGTCACCATGCCGGTGATGGTGACCATACCGGTGAGGGGAGCTGCAACCATGGTGGTGAGGTGTTGGAACCGTCTTTTATTTTTGCTACGACCAGCCACATGTTTTGCTACATTTCGGTGACGGAGATCCATGGTTTTGCTGGAACTGGCATTTGTTTTTGCTGGAACCGGCTAAAATTTTGATCCAACTGACTTTTTTTGGTTTTCTTAGTTGCTCAGATTGTTTTTTTGCTGGAACATAGTGCTGCAAAATTGACGATGACGGTGAGCCGGCGGCGGCGACGCCATGCTTCCATGGGGTGCGCGATCTGCTGGAACCGGCTTTGGCCGCAAGCTCCAGTAGGCTTTCAGTGGAGCTGCATCTCACAGATCGATGGGTGGCGCTGGGAACGACGGTGAGATTGGAAGGGCATGTGACAATGGCAACGGCGAGCGGCGGCGAGGTGCAGCGAGCTGTGTGGACGGACGTGGAGGACGATGGGGCGGCGACCACGCCGTGCGTGGAGCGAGCGGGAGGCTGTGCGCGTGTAAATCGCTAGTTGTTTTAGGATAGAAAAGAAGGAGTCAACGGCTGTTAGTTGCCAGATCAGACGTCTGCGGTGCGACCGGCCGAAATTTCGGCCGGCGCACCGACGCCTATCACTCGCCTACTTTATAAGGCTGCCTAATTTATTGATCAAACTTTTAGCTGTTCACGTCTGATTCACTCGGTCAAACTTTGTTTTATTGAGCGGACAAACTTTTTTTAATAGGACAAACATGTGACTTGAATGAAAGATGTGTCAGAACAATTTTCATGTGTCACGCCAAATTGGTTGTACATAACTTTATTTGTATGTAACGCTGTATCTTTAAATCTTCACGGTTAATATATAGAATTGATGGCCGAGATAATTTAGTATATGTGGACGAACGTAATGGCTTGTTTGCCTCTTGTTTTTATTAAATAATAGATTCAAACAATGACAAAACACTCTGAATAATTTTATGGTGCTAGATGGACTTTTCCAACAGCACATAAAACATTTCAAAGTTATTTAAAAATATATCCCATATATTATGAATATAATTCCAAATTCAAATACAATAATGATTTAAATTCATTGCCCAAAATATTCCTTACAAATGTTCATTATTTTTGGTTTTGTGCAAAAGCCTAGCCAAAAATATTAAACAGTTAATAAGAACATTTTGAGAAACACTCAATGCAATTTTCCAGGGTTCTTTGCCCTTCTTAAATTAAATCTTGAGGCTTCCAAATTTCCTCAATTCAGGTTTCAAAAATTTAAACATGATGCAAGCAAGATGCAATACTAGGCAGCACCAGAAGCTAGGGATGTGACAACTCACCCCCACTAAACAAGAATCTCGTCCCAAGATTCAAGCGTAGGGTAAGATGATGGGGGAACGCAACTAATGCAATCTTCACGATCCAGGTTGCACTTCAAATGAACGTTGATTCAGTCACCATCTTTGTCTCGTCGTCTTGCTCTGAGAACTCGAGCCAACATGACAATGAGAGGATAGGGAAAACTCTAAAAGAATTGATCATCTCAGAGATCAAGCAACTCAGGATCAACTCACGGAGTGAGATATAGCAACATCTCTCGAGCTGAGACACGAAGCACACATCTAGAGGAATTGAGTGGAACAGATGACGAGGGTTCACTAGGTAGACAACCATTCCACACTTAAGAAGGTGGTGAACGGATGTCAACGTAGCGAGGAGTTGAGTTGCCATGATACCATAACGGGGCACCTTAGGGAAGGTGACTCATATAAATATCCCCTTAAGTGGCAAAAAGAATTACCTTTGATTCAGAGATCATTGAAACTCTTTATACCAGCCTAAGGCAATTCTCGAGCGATCGTTTGGAGGGGTTCGGTAGAATGGCATACCCGGATTAGAATGGATGATGTGGATTACCTTGTTGAAAACAACACAAGGAATGATTTTAGTAACTCGGGAGAAGCTCAACAGTAGAGAGTGAGTCTACTGTTTGAAAAGTTATAGCGTAACCGAGGAAACTGAGAGCAATCCTAGTTAGTGCCAATGATAACACCTAGCGCTTGTGCGTGCTCTCAAGAACTTGAGCATTTCCATATTCATCAAGGTTTTACCAATATCCGTGTCAAGGATTCTGGCAACACAACGTACTACCATGATGAGCATCGATGGATGATGCAGATGCAAAGGAAGATAATCTTCTCATATTTCACTTTAGCGGGGCCAAGGGAACAAAATCGGGATGATCAACCGAGAGACATTTAGCACTCCGCTTCTAATGTTCTCCTTGATGTGCTAGTGTATCCCATTCATAGATATGGTTTAATATCTAGAACATCAAGTAAAAGGTCGGACTTCGGGAACATAAAAATCCATAAGAGACAACTAGGGAGTAAATCCTACGAAATCCTTATGGGGAGGTGGCCAACTTCCTCAATCAAGATACTACAATAATGGGTCTTCCAGCCGGGTGTGTTGTCCATGATATCCACTTTACCGGGTTATAGAGAGACCAATATTATAATTCTTGGGACACGTTCCAACCATCATATCTGCCTGAGATTCAGATCTGGTTGGTGTCAGGATATACCAGACTCATCAAGTCTAGAAGGAAAAATGAAAGTTTGCAACACACATCAACGAGATGGCGTTGCGAGATTCTCGGGAAATGAACTATGATAGCAAGCTCCAAAACATGAGCTGGTTCTGCTACGTACATGTGAACACACTGTCCCAGACAAGCATGGCCACGTAGTAGTCTTATAATAAAACACTACCAAGTTCAGGTGGGGAACCATCATCGAGGATATCGAAGTCCTTGATTAAGCCCGGGTTAGCTCTTAAAAGGAACTCCTTCTCCTGGAACAAATCAGTCAGTGGCTTGGTGTGCTAGGGAATACATATGGAGTGGAGATAGCGAGCCTGTCAGACCATAGCATACTTCGCACATGCATGACTGACTTGGGATGGTTCGAGATGAAGCAACATTGACTTCTCGAGGTCACGGCGGCAACTTGCATCAGATGCACGTGAATCTGAGAAAGTCACTTCTTTCATCCAACACATGCTTCATGAACGGGACATGAAGATAATGCTTATAGAAGTTTCCAACACTAGCTGGATGTTCAACATGAATCATGAGGGGGAACAAAATGCCGTTGATGGGCTCAACAGCAACTCATCAGAATTTCCATATCACTGGACTTCCACCATTATGTGAACAATGTGATAGTATTGGTCAGACCAAAGGATATAACGGTGTATGCTCGAGGAAAATCCACGAGTAAGATAACATTACGATCATCGTTGGTTCTGATTTGATTTGATAATAGCCCATGCCCCAAATCAAAGGTCGGATAAAATGATAGGTCCATTAACTGATCACGAGTCGATGAAAATATCAACTTTCTTTAACACACATACAAGATATCCCTTAAAATGAACCAAGTCAGACAAGCTTTTATCCTCCAACTCTCCAAGTTGTTGTTTAGCTTAGCCAACTAGCACAGGTATCCAACATGGATTCTTGGAGAAAGGGTGGTTTCGAAAACCAACTTGATCACGAGCTCAACACAGCGATCAGGTGACAACCTAGCGATACTTCCGAGAAGATATTCGGAAAATCACGAACCACCGATATGCTATTAAGCTCGAGAACAATCTTGCTTTTCAGGGCAAGACGAGATGATCAAATAAGCAAGGGATTGGCATATCCCTAACTCATTGATCGAAAGGTGCACCGAAAATAAGGACTAGGTAGCACAATTTATCTTAGAATGATGATTCAAAACCAACACGCTAAGAATGAAATTATTGTCCTTTAACTACCAAGCAATGGAGTTGCTAGGAGTATAAATTTCACACATCATGATTCACATGTCGGCATTCCGGTTGCAACAACACGGGAGCCGAGAAATGAATAATGAGGGCGAGAAGTATCATTGTATCAAGAGTTCATAGGATGGTGTGCAATTCCCATGATATTCTTGATATAAAGATGGTAATACTCCAAGGTAGGACAGAGCCAGAGCTAGATTAGCATTTTGATCTGCGGAACACAACTACTTTGACTCAATTCTAGATATGGATGAGGTACTGGAGTTTGTTTCTCCTAGTCATTCCAGAATAGAATGGCTTGACGGACCACAAGAATAATAGGCATCGATAACACGAATGCATAACTAGTCCTGACTATCAATTGATAGACAGGGGTCAGAATACAACTACAGAGGGACAACTCAAAGGAACATAACACTTTCTGAGTTGTGGATCCATGGATTAGCATGTCGAACGAGTTCAACATATTTCTTCCGGATAACCCATGCGGAGAAGGTAGAACTGGCAGAATCACAATGTAGAATGAAGGACCCATTAAGAGCACTCTTGTTGTAATCTCTTGGTTCAAGAACTTCTGCCATACGCAGTTCATGGCATTTGGAAGAATGATATACCACGGACCTCGAGGACTATCACAAAGGTTACTAATATCCTAAAGGAACTAGCAAACACTATCAACATGAGGTAAGTAGGGTGAATCTCGGGTTCAAACCCAGGAATAGAATACCTACTACTAAGTGGCATCACGAGATGCTTTCGAGAATGATGGCCAGAATCATCACACTGGGAACACAAAGCATGGCTAGATTACTAGGTGATACTCTAGACACCTAGTGTCATAATAATAGCTCCAACATAAATGTTGAGGCAATGAAATACCTCAACACACTGATTAGTATGGTTAATCTGGCCCAAAGGGACATCGAGAATAGGAGGAAGGGATTTGCAAATGCATCAGATTATAAGAAACCTGGGGTGACTCGGACAGCATAACGGCTGTAAATGCTCAAAAAGATTTGAGACAAGCTACAAAAATGGTGGCATAACCACTCAACATCATAATATCAAGGTTCCGAGACCAACTATGAACAAACGAAAGTAGTAGGGACTGAACCGAGGCTTGAATCTAACAATCTTATAAGTCTACGGATTAGTAACACGTGATCCTGATAGAAAGAAGAGAGAGCCTAGTTTCTTAACCCCGTAGGAAAGATAAGATGACTTAGATCAGAAGGGCATAAGGTATAAGGAGTAAAAAGAGCCTTACGTTCCATGCCACAATCAATTCCCTGGGATAACTAAAGCATTTCTAGACTCAACTTCGACCAGTTTGGCTTGGTAATCCTACAGGCAGTTAAGCTCTGATACCAAAGCTGTTAGGACCCCGATCCTATGCCACACCGATCTAGCATGTAACACCTCATATCACTTTGCGGCCACATGCATGGTATTCCCACGGGTGTCGCCTTACCAGGCATGGGACCGTTTGCGCCTTTTGGCTCACGTATATGATAGTGTCGCTAGCATCCATATGACAAAGAACCTGGGCTGACATGACTAGTCGTAAACCCAAAGTGGCACTAACTTACAGGGACAGGCATACATGACCCAGCAACCAACGTGTCGGTCATCAGCGAGTGAATCCGGGATGTAGCAGCTGGGCTAGCAGGACTCCGGTAAACCGGGCTGTAGCAGGCTAACAGGACTCCAGTATACACCGCGTGACATTTCCCTGAAGGAACAGACACAGGAACGAACAAGGACACATGCTGGTCAGCCTAAGTGTTCCAGAGCAGTAGCAAGCTACCAAGGCTTAGTGGAAGCACTAGGAGACATTTCCTGGTAAGAGAGGCTACCAAGGATAAACAACTAGATAGTCAGATCCCACACATACCAAGCATTTCAATAACATACACACAATATGCTTGATATGTGCAAATACAACATGGCATCACAACATGACTCTATGACTCAAGTATTTTATTCAATAGGCTCCGAGAAGCGAGATATTACAATCATGGGTCGCATGACCCAACATTCAGAGCATACAAGTCAAAGCACACGCGGAATCTTAACATGTCTGAGAACAGACAACTATAAATGGAAAAGGTTGAGAAGCCTGACTATCTACCAGATCCTGCCGAGGGCACAAGATCGTAGTTGAGGTAACAAGCTAAACGTCAAAGTCCACATGAAACTACTAGTGAGACTGAAGTCTCTCTGCAAAAACATAAAATAGGCAAACGTGAGTACAAATGTACCCAACAAGACTTACATCAAAACTATTTACATATGCATCATTATCAACAAAGGGGATGGTAGGTTTTAACTGCAGCAAGCCAGCTTTGACTCGGTGGCTATCCTGAACTACAACTGCAAGTAACTCTTTTGAGGTGGCGCACACGAGTCCACATATTCACCATATCAATACACCACTATGGATCCGCTCCCGTCTCCCTATGAGAACGCCATCCATAGCACTCACGCTTATCTTGCGCATTTTAGAGTATCCACTTTCACTTGTCTATGAACTGTACAGGCAACCCAGAAGTCCTTTACCGCAGACACGACTATTCGAATAGATGATGTTAACCCTGCAAGGGTGTACTTCTTCACACACGCTCTCGCCACTTACCACCATGTACACATTGTGTATCTCGGCAACCTTCAAGAGGAAGCCTGGCGAGGGAGTCTGCCACGACCTGACTAACCACACAAGTCTCTAGTCCAGGTTTATCGCCTATTCGGGTTCCATCCGCAAGGAGATGCGGCCGGGGTGTCGCTCACGGCCCCAATCGATGTGAGCAGGGTTCCCAAGCCCACCATCCGGGTGCCACTTGGTACACCATGCCACTGTGCCTAGTCTGTCCCAAGAGCACCTATACCGGGTGCCACTTGGTAGACTACTAACACCACCTACAAACACCAGAAACTAGTTGCGACTCCTGGACAGAGATCAAGTCGGTTAATAAGTCGAGAGAGTCAATTAAGGATCCCAATGTGTGGTAGTAGTTGTTCATGGATCACAAACACAGAACTCAGTTCCTAAGGACGGCTTCAATGAGACAACCCACCATGTACTCCTACATTGCCTCTCACTACTACCTTTACCAAATCGTGTTCACACACTTAGCAAACACACAGTAGGACATGTTCATCACTGATCCAATTCATCCCCGATGAATCAGACCTGACACAACTCTAAGCATAGCAGGCATGACAAACAAGCATGAATGAGTAGGCATATGAGGGCTCAAACAACTCCTACTCATGCTAGTGGGTTTCATCTATTTACTGTGGCAATGACAGGTCATGCAGAGGAAAGGGGTTCAACTACCGCAACATGTAACAGTTGAATCGTTGTTGTCCTAATGCAGTAAAAGAGAGCAGGAGCGAGAGAGTGGGATTGTATCCGAATGAACAAGGGGGTTTTGCTTGCCTGACACTTCTGAAGATAATATAGTTCTTCATCGGTGTCAATGAACTCATCGTCGGTACCACGTCTACTGAGGGGGAACAATTACCGGCAATAGAGAGGGAACACAATCAATGCAATGCAAAAATATGATGCATGATCACGACATGGCAAAATGAATCTGTTGGCCTAGTGCAACTACGACCAGATGGACTTGGGTCATTTTGAACCAAAGGTTCAATCCCAAACTCAAATTATGAATTTAAATAGTGCCTTATCATGTTTTGCACTAAAAAGCAAGGTTATGTTGTTTAAACATGTATGATGATGGTACAGATGGATAGATTGGATTTTTCTATATATAAATTATTTCATTTGGAGTTACGGTTGATTTTCTATGAATTTTAGAAGTTTTGGGCATTTTCTGGAATTTCCTGAACAAAAATTAATCCAGAAAATGAGTTATGGCGTCAGCACTACGTCACTGTGACGTCAGCAGGTCAATAGGGGCTGGTCCGGGTCAAACCTGACCAGTGGGTCCCACGTGTCAGTGGTTAACTAAACTAACTGAATTTAGTTAGTCTTAACCTAGGTTAATTAGCAGGGCAGGGCCCCACCTGTCATTGACCCATGGAAGGTCAAACAGGTGTCAAACCGGGTCAAATTCGTCGGAGTTGACCCGGGGCTCGTTGCCGGCAGGGCCAGGGACGGCGGAGAGGTGCGGGTTTCCTCCTTTGGCGACCAAATTGACGGGGGAGAGAGGCTACGTGGAGCTGGAGCTCGCGCGCATCGAGTGGTGGTGGTGGGAGGTGGTGGGGTGGCCGGACACGTCGCCGGCGATGACCTTGGCGGTCGCCGGAGTTCGGGCGACGTCGGCTCCGATGCTAGGGGAGCACGGCGAGGCGCGTGGGAAGTGCTACGGGCTCGTGCGAGTGCGGCGGAGACGATGACATGCTCGGAATCGATCCAATGTGGCTGTGGTCATGACGGTGACGTGCGGTAGCGGCGGCGGGTGCGACCGAGCTCAGTGCGGTTGCTGTGGTGCTTGAGAGCGAGAACGGAAAGGGGGAGGAGGAAGAGGAGCTCACGGGGAGTCGGTTGGAGTAGACGGCGAGCTTGTGGAGGGGACGGAGCAAGCGGGGCGGCAATGGCAATCTCGGCGGACCGAGGTTGAAGAAGACGGCGGGGACGGTGATTCGGGGCTTCCGACGTCGCTTGGATCGATGCAGAAGGCGTAGACGACGGTGGCGATGGCGATGGATGCGTCGGGGAGGCGAGGAGGTGGCTCAGGGTGCGGCAACAGCGGATGGTGGCGACGGTGATGCTCGGGTGTGTGAGAGGGAGAGGCAAGGGAGAGACGAAGGGGGAGAGTGAGGAGGTCAGGTGGTCCAGAGCGGCGCCGGGGAGGGGCTTCGAGGTGCCTCGGTGAGGCAGGCGAGCAGGGAGGTGCGGCGATGCTCGTGGATACGTCGGGGAGGCAAGGGAGAGAAGAAGTCCCAACAAGCCCTACTTCACGCCGAGTCCAAGCTTCATGAGCAAAAGAGAAGACCGCGAGACGAGCACCACCAAGACGGTGCTACGGCTACAACAACCACTTTGGCATCTTCGCCAAGTGCTATCAAGGCATCTTCGCCTTTGGACGTACGGCATCTTCGCCTACTTCCCACGTGTACGACTACATCGACTTCATCAAGTCCAAGGCGACTACCTATGAGCGAGGGCGACGCTTCCATCTTTGGAAGCCCCTCAAGGAAGATGGCCAAGCATGGGAAACTCCCTTCGGTCATGGAGACGAGCTACGAGGTGCCACATCATATGGGCCTCCAACACCAAGACGGTGACAAGACGTTCGAGCAAGGGCCATCCCCTTCGACTACGGCGACGAGCGCGAACCTCTTCTACAACATGAAGACGGCACCCACATTGGACTCATACTCCGATTCAAGCTACGCGACCGCGCATGGAGACATTTGCACCTACATCTCTTCGACACCCACATATGTCGAGATGCCCCAAGTGCCATGTGAGGAGAGCCACCACACCATGAGTGACATGAGTGACTCCACCATACGTGACATTGAGAGCATTTCCTATGAGAGCACTAGTGCAGAACCGGGCAATAGCACCGGTTTGTAAGGCCCTTTAGTGCCGGTTCCATAACCGGCACTAAAGTGTGGGCACTAAATGCCCCCACCCTTTAGTACCGGTTCAGCACGAACCGGTGCTAAAGGGCAACCACGTGGCACGAGCCAGCTCCGGGGGCCTGGAGCCTTTTAGTACCGGTTGGTAAGACCAGCCGGTACTATAAGGTTTTGGGTTTTTTAGTTTTATGATTTCTTTTTCATTTAATTTTGTGTTTCCATTTTAATTCTTTTTCGCTGCCTGGTATTTTACGATACTACACATTGTACACGTTATGCATATATATATGTATATATATAAAAATAGAATTTCTAGTAGAACCAATCATGCATATATATATATCATCAATGTCTCACAAACCACCATATTAATTAATTCACACATACACACATGTATAGCTATATACAATTTCTCCTACATATGCATGTTGCCTTTGGAGCCAGTGACATTAGCCTAATTGGTGCCTTCGGAGCACGATGACAATTGGAAGTGGTTTTCATGGGGGCGGTAGCGGGTAATAGTATTCTCCCTTCGGATTTATGACCTGGTCGAGCAAAAATCCCGCTATTTCCTCTTGAAGTGCTTCTACGCACTCCGTTTCTAGGAGCTTCTCCCGCACCTCTTTGAACTGTTAAGAAGGAGATCAATATGCATGTGTATTAGTTGTGTGACTAGATATCGATAATGGTGTAAAAATTGTGAATAGTGTTCTGACAAGCGTACCCATTCCTGTCTTTGAGATCTGCTCCTTTCGAATGCCATCATGCGAATGTTCTCGCAAACGCAGAATGCACACAGATCAGTCCCCTGCGCCTGCTTCAGGGCCTTTACGAGAATGGAATTTGATCAGATAATAATTAATCAAGCATGATAATTAAAGAGATGGCAGCTAGCTAGCTAGCTAGTACTACTTAATTACTTACCTTGGATCGAAACCATTTAAGCTTTTGTTTCCATTCGCCTTCCGTGACCTTGATGAACCTTGCCCAAGCCCTGCCCGCCGACAAAGAAAATGAATAAAGGGGTTATTAAATAGTTCATATCATGAAATAACGAACTAAATAGGCCGAGATATATAGTTAATAATGATTGAAATTACCTGTTGACTATCCCAAACAAGATGTTATAGTCAGTTTTTGCTTTGGGTAGTGAGTCCAGTATTTCAACTGTTCCGTCGTCAACTTTAATGATACACAAGACCCAGTGAAATCTGCATGCACACACGTTTGCATGTCTTAATTAAGCGGGCATATGTAAGCAAAAACATGTAGCTAGCTAGTAGGCAAAAATAGAGAATTTGTAGTACAAGACAGTGTGACTCACTGGAAGTTGTAAGGAAGTAGTATATCTTCATTGTATTTGAGGCGCTTCAAGAACTCTAGCATGTTGTCCTCTACGTCCGTTTGATGATGTGCATTTATCCGCCATGTGTATTCATTAACGGTGTTTGGGTCAATGAACCCAATGCCAAAGCGTCCACCTTTTCTCATTTCATACATCTTCATCCTGCATAATACCACAGAAAAGAATATAGTGAGGATAATTACAGGTAATGATTGATCAAAAGGATCACTGCAGCTAGCTTGAGACTTAAATTACAGAAAGAAATCACTTACAGACAATAGCAACTGATGATAGATTTGTCGAGTGCATCTTGATTGTATAACTGAAACAGTTCAGAATACTCAACGGACAGAGCTTTCTCATGGAAGTAATGCTCCTCCTTGACATTCACCATGAGGGAAAATTGATCTGAAATCTTGGTAATGTTCATGTACCATTGATGCAATTCATACATTCTCGTTGGGAGGTTCTTGACCTTGTTTGGCGCGACCAAAGGTTGGCCCCGGACATATTTCCGTTTTATTTCATCCTCTCTAAGCACAGGCATGGGCTCGATCTCGAGGAGTTGTCCAACAGTGATGTTGAGAACTTCAGCCTGCATTATATGCTCCTCCGTTATTACCACATTGCCCACCTCGGGAACATAAATTGTTTGCCCACAATAATATTGGGCGCGGGTACTGTCATGTGTTGTTGGCACAACAAGCGAGGGGATCGATTGCGCCGCCTGCTCTCCCAGTTGGGGAATGGTTTTCCGCATTTTTTGACAGCTGCTTCTTGTTTGCTCGATCCCGAGCTCGCCTCCTTACGTAGACGTGCTTGATTTAACTTCCTAATGTGGCGCTCATAGTCTGTGTCAACAGGCTTGGGAGCTGGTGGTTGAGCCATACGAATGAAGTGGTCAATCATTTCCTCAGGCACTTTCTCCCTTGGCGGCGGTGGCGGTTTCGGTGCAAAATAGGCTTCCACCTCGGCCTTCGATATGGCTGCGATTTCCTCCTTGGACCTGTCATAAGCCCTCTGCGGAAGAGGCGTGAGGCTTGGACCATATTTATATCGCTTGCCTCCGCCTGGCCTTCCTGTACTACCTCGACTCGTACCGCTACGCACCATAGCTGCGGGGTGTCTCTTCTGCGATTGCTGAGGCGGCGGAGACGGCTGACGGGGATGAGTTGGACAAGGAGGAGTGGCCGCCTGAAGCTGTGCCGGACTTGGAGGAGGAGTGGCCTGAGGTTGTGCCGGACTTGGAGGAGGAGTGGATGTCTGACGCTGTGGCGGACTTGGAGGAGGAGGAGTGGCGTGACACTTTACCGGACTTGGAGGAGGAGTGGCCTGACTCTTTGCCGGACTTGGTGGACTTGCAGGAGCGGGAGACTGCTGACTCGGTGGCAGACTTCGACGAGGAGTCGGCTGACGCGGTGTCGGTGGCCTTCGAAAGATGATGCAATCCTTTTTCCCTATGATGATACGATGTTTGGCCTCTCCGAGAAAGCGCTCGTCGTCACCTCCAGGAATGTCAAGCTGTAGCTCCGAATATGGTGGGTCCACCACCTCATCAACCAAGACACGAGCCTGCTGGAATCGGGTTGCAATGGAAGGTTGCCTCGGGGGGATTTGTAAAAGCAACAGCGTCCGCCACCTTCATGGATATGTTCTTCATTTTGACGTGTAGCTCGTAGTTAGTGTTCTCCGTGATGTCATCTGCGGGGCATCTAACCAGCATTGCATCGTCCGGGGCAGCCGAACCCACGCTGCTTCTCGGCATGGATGGGCCGGTGCTATCCAATGATGGATCATCCGCTAGCTGCTGCAGCTGCTGAGACCCCCTTTGTTGGGTAAGTGAGTCGATCTGCTCCTGCTGCCGCTGGAATTTGACTGCCAATTCCGCTTGACTTGCTTCTAGGCCTTGAAGGCATTCATAGTCCCGCTTCCTCTGCTCCTCCTCCATCTTCCTCTTCTTCTCCTCTGCAATCTTCTTTCTCGCACGGGTTCTGTAGTCGTTGTTCCAGTCTAAAAACCCCTCATACCATGGAATAGCGCCCTTGCCTCGTGTTCTTCCTGGGTGTTCAGGATTTCCCAGGGCACGCGTAAGCTCGTCGTTCTCTCTGTTGGCCTGGAACACCCCCGATCGTGCCTCTTCTATTGCTACAAGTATCGCATCGTCGGCTCCCTTCAGACTTGCCTTCGTCGAAACATTGCCTGTCTTCGGGTCCAACTCCCCCCCATGCGCATAGAACCAAGTCCTGCACCTGGGGGGCCAGCTCTTAGTAACCAGAGTGACACCTGCATCCTCCATCTCTTTCTCAGACTTATCCCACTTAGGCATTGCCACCGCATAGCCACCTGGCCCCAGCTTATGGAACTTATCCTTTTTTTCGGCATTCTTCTTGTTTATTCTCGACCGTTCCTTAGCTAATTCCGAATCCTTGAATTTCACGAAATCGTCCCAATGAGCACGTTGGTTCTCTAGTGTTCCCTCGAATACTGGAGTCTTCCTTCCTCCCTTGACGTACTTGTCCCATTCATGATTCTTGTGGTTCTTGAATGCAACCACCATCTTCCTAAGAGCAGCGTCCTTGACTTTCTGCACATCTGCTTCTGTGAAATGATCTGGTAGGGTGAAATGTTCCATGAGAGTATCCCAAAGCAGATCTTTTTGATTCTTGTCGACAAAAGTAACATCTGGACGTGGAGCAGCGTCCTCTTTGTCTTTTTGTCTTTTGTCTTTTGCTGGCTCTCTCCATTCTTGAAGGGAGATCGGGAGTTGGTCCTTCACAAGAACTCCGCACTGACGAACGAACTTGTCCACAATCTTCTTAGGCGCTAATGGTTCGCCATTAGGTTTGACTGCCTCGATATTGTACTTTACACCCTCCTTCAACTTTTTGTTCGGGCCCCGTTTCGTCCTTTTGCCTGAAGATTTGCTCGATCCGGATGGCTGAAAGAACAAAGATCGATTCGTTAATATATCTTTAAGTCATTTAAAACATGTGATGATCACAAGATACCTGCTTATATAAATATATATATACCTCGCCGGTCTTTGTTGTTTCAGGATCAACATGTTCTTCGTCATTGTCATAACCGTAGTTCATGACTTCATCAATTCGGTCGTCGCGATCGAATATCATATCACCCTCTCCGGTGTTGTTTAGAAATTCGGAGCCGTCATAATCTTGATCATTCTGATCATCATCTGGCCCGCGTATCATATCGAACATGGTCTGTTCTCCCTCTCTGTCGGTATTGTCTGCCATAGCTTTTATTTAACTAATCCAAAAGAAATATAAAACAATTTAGTATTCAAATTACATCGTCTCAAATAATAGATATAATCTTGAATACATCGTCTAGAATAATAGATATAATCTTGAATACATCGTCTCGAATAATATATAATATTGAATAGTACATCACCGGCTAGGTAGCTAATTAAAGATCGAATACTACAGAAGAATCTAGGACACTCGCGGTTCCTGCGGCGCGGGCGGTGGACACCCAAAGAGAAGGAACCCTCACAGGATCATAGCTGAAGTGAGATCCCCGAAGATACTGCCAGGTATTGGAGAACCTGCCGCCCTCTAACGCAACCATGTAGCGATGGACGTGCTCGTCCTCCTCCCTCACATGGCGACGTACCACCTCCGGCGGGGCCGGGTCCCTCCGCACCGAAACTGGCCCACGCGAACGCCACCAAACGAGATCAGGGTCGACGACGGGACCGGGGGCCGGGTTCCTCATCAAGCGGCGCGCCCCTCCAGGAAGCACCTCCCAGTGCCAGCCCGGCGGAGCCCAGTCCCGGACATGGGTCGGCTGGACGTCGTCGCGGACGGGTCGACGGCGAGGATGCGGGCCGGGCATCGTCGAGAACAAATACTAGCTATATGCCCGCAAAAAGTAACATTTTTTTAATGATTGGATTTTGATAACTAAAATTTCTAACATTTCTACTATTTCAAAAATCTATATACTATTTCATACTAATTAAGCATCTAACACTAAAAACAGAAAACACAACTTCTATACATCCATTAAAAAACTGAAAAACAACATTATATAAAAAAAATTCCATACTAATTAAACACTAATTGTATACTAATAATAATAATCTAAATTATATACTAATTAAACATAAAAATTTCCATACTAATTAAACACTAATTTCCATATAAAATTTTTTGATAACTAAAACAATAATAATCTAAATAATCTAAACTAATTAAACATACAAAATACGTATATACTAATATATACATGCATTAATTCATACATATGTGTGTGTGTGTGTTCATCATGCTTGTGTGTGTGTGTGTGTGTGCTCGGGGAGGGGCGGCGCCCATGGTGGCCGCC